>NC_134813.1:5797849-5820349 GCF_046742065.1 Oratosquilla oratoria
TATATGTATATATATATATATATATGTATATAGATATATATATATATATGTATGTATAGATGTATATACATATTTATATATATATATATATATATATATACTGTATACACATATATAATTTGTAATTTACACTTCTTCCTAAGCTAAATTGTAAGAACGTTTTTATATATAATACTTGCTGCTTTGAGTTACATTGATAACCCGCAGCCCCACAATGGCCGTCAACGTTCTCTGGGGCGTTCCATAGATCTCTTTCGGAAGAAGCTTTGGACTGTCGTTTGTGTTTTGTGGAACTGTGGCTGCCTGAAAGTAGAAAGAAAACGGAAGTAGACGCTTGTGTAACTACAATTAAAATTGAAGGAGAGATATTTGGTCCAGGAACCGAATGTCATCCCTTCGGGACGGTAGGGAGATGTTTCTTCCTGACGTCCGTCTTGCAGGATAGCAACTTGTAGGTACCCGTTCCTGGTCCGTGTCTGTATGTGGATACTGGCCTTGCAGTATATATCAGAGTTGAACGTGAACTTGGTCTAAGAGATATTCAAATGATACATATGTATTTTTTTACCAGCAGCCCCAATAAGGTTGGTTACAAGGACAACAACTTATGGCGGCGGCACACCAAGCATTTCTCGCTAGCGTGCTCCTTGATTTTGCTACTTCGTTCGAGTAGAATCGACTTCGGCTACGATCTTTTGTTTTTCAATTTTCTAAAAGTTAGATCATCTTTGCGTCATATTGTGAGAAACTGAATAACGAACTAAGAGAAGTTAAACCTGTACGAATGTTGGACACATTGTTGAGATGTTCTAACGGAAGTCTAGAATATTGTAACCGAAGTCGTTTCTACTCAAACGAAGTAGCATAAGCAAGTAGCATACTAGCCTAGTGTGCAGCCACCTTTAAATAGCATATTCTGTCTAGTTTCTAATGTGTGTGCTTATTTTTCGATACTCATTATTTTCCAGCCAAATATGTACCTATATGATGTGGTTTACACACAACGTAGGATAATTGCAATGATTGTATATATCATGTAAGTAAAAAAATGTATTACAGCAAGTCATACTAATTACACATACTGTAATATGATTTCAGACACTCAAAAATCGCCATGAACCTTTCAAAGTTTGTCCCTAATGAATCTTGTTCTTCCTCTTGTCTGTGGGAAGCAGACCAAGTTGCCAAGTACACGAGAAGCAAGCGGAGGCAGGGAGGTGAAAGCCATGAATTTATAACTCAGTTTTTTGGCAATATCTACCGCGTTTATATGTGAGAATAATGATAATTTCTGGTAACTTCGAAATTAAAATTACGGAATTTTGGTACTAACTGTCGAAACTGGCAAAATATGGCAAGCCTAAGGCAGGCAGGTGCAGTAACTGTCGCCTGTCGTCGAGGTTTTAAGTTTTGGCGGGAATGGGAGCGACGCTGTAGGCGGAGTCCAATGCGCAAGAAAAAAAAAAAAAAAAAAATCTTCCCTCGTTTTAATTGTGCTGTCCTGCTTCCACCCACTTGCTCTTTTCCTTCTTCAACATTGTCGTGTGATAATCCTTGTTACAACCTCCAAAACTCTCAGTCACGGACGATATGAGGTCGTCGTAATCGTCGTAGAAAGAAGACCCGCCAACGCATCCCTTGATTCAAGTAAATATACAAATATAGAATATATAAATATAAACAAGTCAATAGATAAGGAACAAATGAATAACTGGATAAGTAATTAAATAAATAAGATTTTACATGTTTCACCTTATTGATATGCGTTCACTATAATACATTTGCGAGGAAACTTCATAGCTTTTAAGATTTGAAATATTATATTGGTATACAAAAACGTAATTTCTTTATTCATTATCATTACTATTACTACTGTCATTATCATTATTGTTATCATTATTACTATTATTATCATTATTATTATTATTATTATTATTATTATTATTATTATTATTAATAATAATAATAATAATATTACCCTGTTTTGTAAAAGGAAATATTTCATGCAGGTAGAATGTTTCATTGACGGAGAGTGGTGGACGCCAATTTAATGAAGTGGCCTTGCTGTGGATGTGCTCTTTTGTGATGCTGCTTCTGACCCAGGGCAGTGAGCGAGGTGCAGGGACGACCTGTCATCTAGGAGGAGCCAAAATAAGAGGGAGGGAGAGGGGTGGATGGGAGTGGAATATGTGGAGATGGAAAGGGTGGGAGTGGAGTTTATGCCTTTGTTTTTTGGTTACCTCCCTTGTAAGTGGGAAAAAAGCCTTTGGTATATGTATGCATGCATGTAGAATTTTTCATGTGTATTCATATTGGTCTTTGGATCACGTACTGGACTCGTGAATGACAGCTATTTCCCTCCCGGAAAAGTGCTCAGAGCTCGTATGACCGATCTATGGGTAATGCTGTGACCCTGCACGCACACACACACACACCCCAACTCCCCGCCCACGAGAGTTAGAGTAACGACTCGAAACGCAGCAATACTGAAATTATTTCACCCTGGGCAGGATTAGAATCCGTACCGCTGAAGTGACAGTCGGAAACTCTACCAACTGCGCCACCGAGTGCCTGTGTGTGTGTGTGTGCGTGCGCGCGTAGCTATTTACTTAACCGTATTTTACAAGAAAGGATTTAATTTTGTGTGATCCCTTCTCTTTTTCTCCAAAGGGACAGCAACATTTTCGGAGGCTTAAAGAAAAGAGAAAATGAATAAGGATGATAATAATAATGATAATAATAATAAGGATGATAATATTAGTAGTACCGGTAATAATAATGATATCAATAATAGTAATAATAACAATAATAAAATTAATAATAATAATAATAATAATAATGATAATGATAATAATAATGACAATAATAATAATAATAATAATGACAATAATAATAATCAACTATAATAAAGTAGTAGCCTCTGTCTGTTTTTTATTGGTTTGTTCACGAATATATATATTCTGATACCCTATCACCCCAGGTACTTGGATAAATATATTTCATAAAAAAAAGAGAGAAAAAAAGTTAGGGTTAAGGGTTAAAGTTAGGTGGTTTATGGTGTTGGGACACGCCACTACTGTAATGTCTCCTTAAGTCCCGTAGCATTTTTGTGACATATGAATTAATTTGATTAAACAAACCATTGTATGTGTTCATAAATATTATCTGTATATGTGAAATTAATGTTGCCACAAACAATGATAGCTTTTGTAAGAAGAAAGCTTGTAAATGAAAAATGATTGTATAATTTCACTAAATGTTGAAATATTGGTTATTTTCATTTAATTTTAGTGCGGGCGGAAATATTCCATTCACAAAAACTCCTAGGTCTTTGTAGATCAACCCCGATAACAATATATGTAATGAATATGACTGTTCTTCAACTTTTAGTTGTAGACATTTATTGTCAATGCACATACACACGTACGTTAATGAATGTGCACATATGATATTTGTGTTTGTGTATACATGAATTTTCAAACTAGAGCTTCCCAACATTCGGGGGGGGGGGGTATAAAGCTATATTTCATTTAAAAATATATATATTTTTTGGTTAGGATTAAGGGTTAAAGTTAGTTGGGGTATGGTTATGTTAGGGCTTGTTCATGAACTCGCAGCAACGCGCGGGTAATTTCGCTAGTATATATATATGTGTATATCATATATATATATATATATATATATATATATATATATATATATATATGTACATATATATACATATGTACATATATATGTACATATATTTATGTATATATAATGTACATATATGTACATGTATATATATATATATATATATTTTTATATATATATATTTATACACATATATATATATGTACATATACATATATATATATATATATATATCAGTAATTCACAAGGCACACGTGAAAATAATTTGCAGAAAAAAACTCCCCCAAAACCATATATATTCACCATAACCCAGGCAACTTGGATTAGTATATCTTATTTCCAAAGGGCGTCTCTCTCCTCAAATTGATTTTTTTTTTTTTTTTTTATTAATTTATTAACATTTTATTTTTGTTACCTTTTCCATTGAGTTATATTGATACGTGTAACTTTTCTCCACAAATTCTATCAAAATTTGGCTAGTAATAATGATAATAATAATGACAGTAATAATAATAGTAATAATAATAATAATAATGATAATAGTAATAATAATAATAATAATAATAATAATAATAATAAATCAGAGCTTCAAAGGTGTCTGGCTAATTCCAAAATATCTCATTTTCACTTGACGATTGCCTAGACGCCAAGAGTAGGAAAACATTTCGACTGTGGAGCGAATCAAACGCAGCTACCGAGGCGAAGGCAAAGCAAACACGACGAAAGCGAACACCTGAAATAAAATCACAAAAAAAAGTTATCACAGAATTGACAGTCTTTACATATTTGTTTTTATTCTGAAATAAGCCTCCGCCAGGTTAAAATATGATGAATTATAGATCCAACCGACTCGCTTTAATTTCCTTAACCAACAGAAAACGAACTCAAACCTTGGCAAGAACGGAGGAAATCTTCTTTCTGGAAGAGGAGGAGGAGCAGATGGAGGAGGAGGAGGAGGAGGAGGGAGAAGAGGGGTAGATGAGGTGAGGAGGAAAAAGAAGTAAAGAGGACAAGGAATATTGAGAGGGGTGTAAACTAATGCTTAGTTTTACACGTACACACACGTAGTAAATCACACACACACACACACACGACACGATGGTGTAGTGGTACCGCGCTCGACCATTAATGCCGTGAAAATTTCAGAATCATTGCACTGTGCAATGGTACTCCACCTCTGGTTGGCAAGATTTTTTTTTTTTTTTTTTTTTTTTTTTTTAAGGTCACAGCACCTCTGAATTGAATTGAATTGAATTGAATTTTATTCGGATACAATCATACATACAATAAGTACAATACATACAAGACTCAATATTATACACAGTATATATAATTGTACATCCGAGGATGGCACAGAAAGTCAAAAGACTTATTTCCACATAGATCGACCCATTCGTGAGCTGTCATCCTAAAGGGTAATAACTGTCGATCACAATTATAACACGTGATCCAAGCCTTGTGTTAAAGGTGAACGGCACACCTTAATAAGGTCTCCTTTGGAAACAAAATCGTGGAAAATCCCACAGATGGAAACCTGTTGTCGGCAGCGCCACAGACTCCGCCCCCAAACAATGTTACCAACCTCTCTTCCATCTGATGCTTTTCACAATATAGATATATCCAGTATACACCTATACCTGGATACTCTAAAGCACTTTTAGAGATATATTCAAGTGGTACTGTAATGTCATTTAGCTTTCAAGTAGGTTTCATTGTGAAAATAATTTAAATTTTATGTCCATTTGAGTTGGCATGTTTTCAGTGTAGAGCGGCTAATTGAATGACACAACCAACATTTAAGTATTACCGTCATCACAGTAACAAAGTCTCAGTGACAAATCTCATCCTTTGCCTTCTGTATGACTACAATTCTTCGTCTTAATATTGTCCCCAAGCAAGAAATACAATACAATGTAGAGGAGGCTAGACAAATTCCTGGCCAACATCCCAGATGAGCCTACAATATCTTGTGGGCATGACTAAACCTCAGGAGGAAGCAACGAACTCGTCTAGAGATAGACCCTATGTTGACACCGGAACTTACCTACAAAACTTCACCAACCCACACCTATCACCATATCCCATGACCCCATGATGATTTCTGACCTCAACACGATACTGTCATAAGAACGTAAGAATGGAGGAGACCATAAGGCCTACAGTTGGGAGTTCCATGTCCATTACCACCTGTCATCCCTATTCATGAAGTTATCTAATCTTTTCTTAAAACATCTAATTGTTTTAGAGCTCAGTACATGGTTCCTAAGTTTATTCCAAGGATAGAATCGCTGATGAATCAAGCAGCACAAATTCCCCCAATGAAATAATCTGGTAGAACAAAAGAATGAAATCATCTGAGAGAGAGAGAGAGAGAGAGAGAGAGAGAGAGAGAGAGCGTCCATAACACCGAGGAAGGCGAAGACTTCCACACAGAGAACGCTGGGCAGAAGTAAGGTCTCCTGAAGGTTAATTCCTGCCTGGAAACTGCAACTCATCTTGGGAGTGCGTTCACCTCGCAAGCCCCTCCCAGGTGCTTGGGGTACACCGTCAGTAGGCACAGCACGAGGTCCTGTACCCATCTCAAAGCACACACATTGTTCTTGACTACGCTTATCCTTTGGGACGATCTTCCTAGATTCGTATTTCCCATTTTTCTTTGACGTGACCCTCTTGTGGTCACGTGACCAATGGACAACAACACCCCGGGAATCGATTGTGGTTTGGAATATTCCCCCCTTTTGTTGCGATCAGTTATTTTATTTTTTTATTTTTTATTTCTTTGGGGGGAAGGGGTGCTACTCTTGGTCTAAAAAAAGAAAAGAAAATAGAAAAAGAGAGAAAAAAGAAAGAAAAAATCCTTCCGTACAGTGTCGTACCTGGATGATTGTGTTTTGCTCAATGCCAGGCGATTTCATTCACCCAATTCAGGTCTTGATCAACTAACACTTTTCTCCCCCACCCCCACTCACAGGAGTTGAAGAAGGAAACTACTTCACGGATCTACGATCAATCCTCAAATTGACAGCACCTCTACTGTACAATCATGAACAAACATTTTGACCCACGATACAGTTATCATAACGTCAGTTTTTTTTTTTTTTTTTTTTTTTTGAGGACGTGATACATTTTCATTGTGTAATATTTAGCTTACGGTTACGTAATTTTTCAATAGATTAAAAAGAGTTGTCAAATAATTTGAATTTTGTATAATGAAAAATTCTGGGTAGGACAAAACTTTTACTCCTGATTGCACATAACCCAGAAGCGTTAACAGAAATTACGACAGACACTTCTGTATTAAAGTAACGCGTTTCCAGTGTTTCTATATCCTCAGACTGCTGTTAAACTCTGAAATGAGAGTGATGTATATCATCTATGTTGCTTTGGGTAGTGACGTACAAGTACAAGGTTATCCATACTTCGGTTAGGCAACCTGGGTTAAGGGGATTGGATTCTAGAAATGGGATTGGATAATTCTTAACTCATTGTACACGATAATGCTATGCAGGCGTCATAAGGCGTGAGTGAGGATGCCAGTATCGACTTCCTGATTATAGTTGTATCTTTTGTAGTTGTAGCTGAGGTTTGTAGTTTTGTAGTTGAATTTTGTAGTTGTAGCTGAGTGACCCTCTTATTCTGTGAACAGTCTTGATCACTTTTTTCAGTGGTTACAATTATTCTGGATGAAAGAGAACAAGCATAACAGTTGTAAATTTATATTTTGATATGCGCGTATTGTGATGCATCATCGCACGTCAGGCAGCCAATGTGCGCGCGAATATTTGACTCGTGTTGAATAGGTTAATGGGGTTAGATCCTTTTTAACGGCGTTTGATCATTCTTAATGAGGTTGGATTCCTCTTAAAGGATCCGAATCCTCTAAAAAGAATTCAACCACCTTAAGAGGGATCCAGCCCCTTTAAGAGGGACCCAACCTCATTAGAAAGGATCTAAATTCCTTAAGGTATTGTGCCTTTTGACATTACATTTTTGATAATAACCTCAATTAGTGTCAGGATGATGAATACTATGGCGTTACTACATCTGGATCAGCTTTAAGATAGAATAAAATACTTAAAGACGTCCAAAGCAGACTGATTCACTGGAAAATTACATCTACTCCACCTGTACGTCGGTCACTACCGGCGTGGGACCGCGGCGGTTCAGTTACAATGTAAGTCAAAGGAGGTGTTCACATACAACCGCCCAGATTTTTTACTGTGTTAAAAATTTAACTTTTCCTTTCGTAACTGTTCGTATCTCCCCGCTGAACACCATTTGTTGGTTGTTCAACAATGTGAGGAAAACACTATGAGACTTGATTATGCGGTACCACCGCGGTTTCCGCGCGGTTCAAACCGCTAGTGTGAACAGGACCTAAGAATCAGTCCCTACATTTTCCAAAGGAAATTTGGTGGCGTCATCGGAAGCGTGCTGGTCTCGCATTCGCGTAGTTGTAGGTTCGAATCCCGCACTCCTTTCTGATTCCCAGCAGTGACTGTAATTACCTGCTCCCCAACAGTTCCTAATGCGCATATACATAGGGTAAAGGTGACGGCTTCGGCCGCAGCTACTCAGCGTCTCCTAGCGTAGGTTCTTTACCTTCATCGACGTACGACCTACCTGACGGAGAGGGCATTGCACAAGGACTAAATGGTCACTAGTTCAGCAAAAAAAAATAGATGAATAAATAAAAATAAAATAGATAAATAAATTAAAACTAGGCCGGATATCTAGTGTATTGACTTGCTTTTGAGGCGGTTGAGGAATCTCTATGTAAATCTAATGAAATGGGAAATATTTCGAGATTCTACAAAGAGGCAGACCCTACATCAACTTTGAAGAACATTTCAAGGTGTTGTTCTCTTTATTCTGTGATTATGTCTTATGCCAAATACTTTGTGACTGCATGTGACATACTGTATATCATAATTTAATTAGCCCCTAATTTAAGTAGTTTAAGAAAATCATACTTTCTTTGTTATTAGTATGAAGGCTTGTCAACAAAGAAATAAGTGTACCCAAAATTATTTCTATTTATTTATTTATCTTATTTGTTATTGTTATTTTATTCTTATTTTATTTTATTATTTTCTTTATTTATTTTATTTCTATTTTTTTTTTCTTTTTTCTTTTTTTTTTTTTTTTAACGAAAACCGCGACCCTGCGATTTTGGTGAAATCAAGTTTGGCGTTAATCATGTTGGTGAGAGTTAATTCGAAATAAAAAGATGCAGTATGAAAGAAAGTTAAAAATGAAGTGACTCATAGTGGATGAAGCATGTGTACATGTTTGTGCATGCAGATGTTTTCGTGCATGCGAATTGAACCTTATTCTACCCCCAATGATCAGAACTGGGCGCGGTACTACGTGCGTTTATCGGTGTCCAGAGCAAAGTCATTCCCCTCAGGACACCGAAGACCCCACCTAGGAACGCGCGCCCAGCTGTGTCAATTAGGTTGCACGTGTTTTAAGCATTTGACGTAAATAAATACGTTTGCTACAGCTTTGCAACAGACGCTAACCGCTACTTGAATGTGGAGCCAACTGTACACGCATGCATGCACTCCGGTGGAGCTCGTAAACACAAGCACAAGAACTAGCAATGAATTGTTCCTCAAAAACAGGTTTGTGTTCTCCTAACCACACTACTTCTCCTCCTCTGGAAGACCAGAGTTGGAATCTGTAACCCCGCCCTACTCATTCTTCATCCTGGGTCTGCTATATAAAACCGCGTTGGTCAAGACCTGGCTACAGTTTACGCCGAAAGACGGAAGTTGTTCGCAGACTCTTCTGACGTCATGAAGGTACGTTGATTCTTGTATTCGAAACGACGACATTTACCATCTGCATTCAGGATTCTGGCTGTCTTCCGGGAAGTCAACAGCTGCGATTACTATTATTATTATTATTATCATTATTATTGTTATTATTATTATCATTATTACTATTATCATTATTATTTTACAGTTGCTCGTTATGCTGATTCTCGTCGCTATGGCTGTCGCTCACCCGACGCCAGAGGGAACAGCAACTGCAACGGCAAAGGCAAAGGCAGAACCAGGACCTCATCGCTTGTAAGTAATAGTCTTCCTTTGTGTTCTTCTGCACACTAGATAAAACGTCCAGTCTTCAGTACGTCAATTTCATTCCCCAGTTGCAAGAGCAATGCTCCTTAACCTTTTTTGGCTCCGACCCAAAATCCAGATCGACCAAAGTAAATGTTGATAGTATTTCCTCACCTCAGTTAAATCGTCTATGTCTCTATGCTTCGCTTAACCCTAGATAATAACGACTTAGGAATTCTACAATCAGGATTAATACTCTAATAATATTTTGAATAAGAATGTTGGGAAAATAATAAGTCCATAAATCCTTGGTGACTCATTGAAGTGGTTTCACGACCCAACTTCGGGTCGTGACCCAACTTCGGGTCGTGACCCAACTTCGGGTCGTGACCCAAGAGTTAAGAACCGCTGCTGTAGACGAATTTCGCTAAGAGAACGCTCAAGTTGTCTTATCCTTGTGGACTTGATGTTCCTCTTTGTAATGACGCTTGGCATATCAGTCTACATTACACGGCGCCAACTCTTTATTCTTACAAGGAATCAACCACCACACGGTTGTACCAAAACATTGGTTAGTCAAAATGTAAACTCATTTATCCATCGACTAACTCTCTACCACACGATTGTACTAAAATGTGGGTTAGTCAAAATGTAAACTCACTTATCCATCGACTCCCTACCACACGGTTGTACTAAAATGTTGGTTAGTCAAAATGTAAACGCACTTACCCATCGACTAACTCTCCATCTCTATCGCACAAGAGCGTACTTATTGCATGAACACACACACATACACACACGACTCGATGGTGCAGTTGTAGAGTTCTCGGCCGCCACTACGGCGGTCCGGGTTCGAATGCCGCCTAGGGCTGAAATGATTTTAGTATCGCTGCGCTGTGAGTCGTTACTCCAACTCTCGTGGGCGGGGAGTTGGGTGGGTGTGTGCGTGTAAGGTCACAGCATTACCCATGGATCGGTCATATATGAGCTCTCTTCTGGGAGGGAAATAGCTGTCGATCACGAGGCCAACACGTGATCCAAGACCAAGATGAATCACATACACACACACACCAAGTTCTACGAGAACTCATATTTATCTAATGTTTCTTCGCTTGTATACATCGAACATTCAAACTATTTTATATCTTATTTTCTTTCAAGATGTCCTTAGCACCTTAGTTGAATAGCGTCTATCTTTTTATATTTTCACAACTCCAGGAAAAAAAAAAAACATTTAACATATACAATATGTGGACTGAGAGAGAGCATATTACTTGGACTGTGATCCTTGACCTTGCGTACCTGAAAGTAGCAATGTAATGGACGACTCATAAACAGTGAAATGCCGGAAGGAGACAATAGATGTCCATCACAAGCCCGGCACATGGTCCAATAACATGGAGAATCACACACACATACACACACACGCACACAAACACATGTATTCACACACTCGCCAAATCAACTTCCAGATTTAACATGTGTCAATGAACGGTTATATATCTTGGATCCTCTTTTGACAAACTCACCAATTGTGATACTGGCCATTTGCCCAGGTAGAACATGTATATATGATCTTAATTAAACGCATTACTTTGCACTCTAGTAATATGTGACGTCATGCATCTCCTCAGGTACGACTGGTATGGACCTGTAGGTCACCACCATCACATCTATCCAACACATGGAGGGTATATTGATGTTGTTCATAGAGACAGACCGCGGTGGTGGTGGTAATCAGGTGTAAGATCAAATACCTCGAGCCTTTCCCCTCCTCGACCCAAGAGAATCAAAGTCATCCAGATCTTGCTTGAGGAGAAGCGGACCCAAAAACAAACCCAGAGGAACTCCACTACTTGCTACGTTTTTCGTTTTGAAAAAAAAAAAATCTATTTGGTGAGATGATACGGCTTTTTGTTTATGTAATATGAATGGGCATTATATCCATTATCCAATCGGGTAGTGTCTCTGTACAAGTACGTGGAGATAACAAGTATTCAATGTAAAGCTCCCCAGCCACATCTAGGGACATGATGAGTGTATAAACCAATGCATGTGTTCTGCGTTCGAGAAAGATTAAAAAAACGACACGTCTCGGACGAAACTATTCTCCTTTGATACTGACCTGATTTCTCCTCGAATGATAACTGATTTATAATTACCAAGTCCCTTGTAAAGCAAATTTTACTGTTTCCTTATTTTATTTTCTTGTGTTAATGTGTGTATTTCATCAAGAATGTTAATTTATTTCACAATTCAAAATCTCGAAAAATTTTTTTACCATTTCCTCGTTTTCTTTTCTTGAGTGTATTTCGACAAGAATGTTAATTTCCTTTACGATTCAAAATCTCGACAATGATGTGGTGTTGACTGAAGCAGGAATTGTCAAATTTGGTCTTCATCCTACTCTAATCCTTCCATTGACGGTCAGGTTTAAGAGTTGCTAATGTGTTGGTCTTTGTAATAAACAGAATTTTTACATGTCTTTATCATTTCAATCCTGTCGGGGAGTAGTCGAGTATGGTCTTCTTAACTAAGGAATATTGCCGAAAACATCAAACAGGTTTCCATCCTGCCTGACAGAGGCAAAAGACATAAATATCCTGAAATAGGGTGACCCCGTGACCTGAGCAAGAACGTCAAAGTTGTTCGTCGTTGCTCTTTTCTCTGTGTGCTTGGTCACTTGTGGGTGACCTGAAACAGTCATGCGGTCTACATGACGGTGATCAGACTAAAAAGCATTAAAGAGTTTAAGCAAGCAAGCAAGCAAGCAGATCAAAGGCAGGTTCTTAAACAGAGTAACCTTGGGCGTATAGGAACAAAAAACTAAGATTGAGAAGATGAGGATGAGGAGTCTACGCCAGGAGGCGCTGAGTAGTAGCTGCGGCCGAAGCCGTCACCTTTGCCCTATAAGGACTGTTGGGGCAGGTAATTAACGACCACTGCTGGAAACCGGAGTGGCATGCAGGATTCGAAACCACACCCAAGCTTCCCATGACGTCACCAATGCACATTCAGATAGGCTTCCCGAATTCTATTATTATTATTATTATTATTATTATTATTATTATTATCATAATTATTATTATTATTTTATTTTTATTTCTTGAGTGAGAGGGCATGTAGTGGTGCATAAGATTCTTACATTTCTTGATAATCAATGAAAGAAATGTTGTGATATTGTTTTTTTCATAAGTTTAGCAGTTTTATTTTGTATAACCCGTAGTCATCTTCATATATCATTTGGTAGTCTATAATATATATATAGTTATGGCGGTCTGGTTTTGAGGTTACATAACTATAGATCAACACTTTTGCTGCGTCTCGAATTATTCTTTTCTTAAAAATACAATATTTCTTAGATGATACTTTTTTCATTAAATTCCACGATACAGTCTTCTGGAAGGGGTACCATCTTAGCCTCCTGATAGGGTTTGTGACATCAAATAAAAAAAAATTCTCCAGATTTTCTCTAGTTCCAAATAACATTTAGAATTTTCTTCACTTCAACAAATTCGTCCCCCGTCTGGCAGGATTGATATGATTAGAGTTACCAGGACGCTTATTTATAAAAAAAAAAAAAAAAAAAAAAAAAAAAAAAAAAAAAAAAAAAAAAAAAAAAAAAAAAAAAAAAAAAAAAAAAAAAAAAAAAAAAAAAAAAGGACAAAACCAATGGACGTTCTTGCTCCAAGTCAGCCATTGTTGTCGAAATTCCGTTTTTTGTTTTTGTTTTTTTGTTTTTTGTGAAATACACATGTAAAACAAGAGAGTAGTAGTACTAGGAACTACGAATCTCACCCTATAGGAATCAGTATAAGGCACCTTCCTATACATTAATAATAGTAAATATCTATCCTCAACCTTTTTGAAGCTGTGATCTCACACTTGGAACCACAAGATCGATTTTCCAGAGTCATTCCAGTCAAAAGTATTACTTTTTCATTATTGTGATACATGATAAAATTGAAAAAAAAAAAAAATATAACAACTATATTTTAGTTTGAAGGAAATCGGAAGCTTCGGAGTAGTTATTTTCGGGAGACGATTTTCTCTTTGATTCAATTACTTCTAAATTCGAAAAATCGCACAGGAACCACTGTCAGCCAGATATATATATTTTTATATTAGATTATCCATTAGCTTTGCCATAATGTTGTCACCATATAAACAAAAGATATCAACCAAAACCACTATCTCACATGGACTCTGTCAGGGATAAAAAGAAAGAAAAAAAGTTGGTTTACAAGAGATTTGGAATTTATAAAACAATTACCGAGTACAATACTTGAAAAAAGTTTAACAAGTTCAGCATTTACGGAGCATGGCTTCTCTAATCCATAGGTGACCTGTTTATTCTATTTATCTAATTATTTTTCATTCTTTCTCGAACGCAGAATACATGCAAGGACGTATATACCCACTTGTCTTGATCCAAGGGACGATACATACGGTATTTGTTTTTCTCTGAATACAAGTAAATGTAATTCCCATCCATATCACATAAAACAACAATCTTACATAGAAACCTAATACAGATGTCCAAAAACCAAGAACCAAGTTAATAGTGGAGTTCTACAGGAGTCTGTTTTGGGTCCCGTTTTCTTTGTCCCGTCGACGTGAGAAGATAATGTCGTGGTTCTTAACCCCACCACCAGTCTCGATGGACGACGTCCACGTATCCTCCAGGTATTTGGTAGATGTGGTGATGGTGTGGCCTTCCGTACCTGTTACACGAAATCGGAAGCAAAAGACCACAAAGTCATTAATCAGGTAGACAATAATGAATACGATTATGATTATGGATACATGTTACATCTGGACAAAAGACCAGTGTTACAATGTCATATATTGTCAAGAAAGATGACTGAAAGATGACTGACACCTGTGAATTACAAACTTGCAATATGTGTTTGTGCGTGCATGTGCGTACTTATATAGTTAACCAAATTCGGCTTCAGATCTATTCATAATGTCCACCTGGATTGTCTCCTCTTCAAATCTATTTCACAAGTCAACATAAAAGACACCCCAACGTCCCCCAATTCTTTGTTAATGTTGTGGCATGTTCCCTAGGCCTCTCGTCCAATAAAGCAATATCAAACCCTCAACGTCACCCTCTTCCACATCTCTCACAGGTCTAAAGACAGCAACTGCACCACCTCCTACTCCTCTCCTCACCCTCCCAGTGTGGGTAATCCCAGACTGACCAGTCCATCTCAAGGATCTTCCAGTTTTTTTTTTTTTTTTTTTTTTTTTTTTTTTTTTTTTTTTTTTTTTTTTTTTTTTTTAAATCCTAGCATCGTCTCTTCGCGTAGAGACCATACCACCACCGCAGACTCTAATATGGGATGAAGGAGATCCTCAACAACCCACTTTATCAAGTCTTCGGCAATTGTGTATAGTGAAATGCTTTTCATCCTCATCACCAGCTTGTAAATATTTCCTGCGTTTTCCAGGTGTTAAATCATTCACAAAGAAGTGTGTGTGTGTGTGTGTGTGTGTGTGTGTGTGTGTGTGTGTGTGTGTGTGTGTGTGTGTGAGCGCACTTTTTCATGCATGTGTGTGTATTACGCACACGTTTGTGTGGTAAAGAGAGGTAAGAGGATGTTTGATGGAAAATGGATCTACATTCAAACTGCCCCCCTCACCCTATATTCACATTAAATTTGCGAAATTGAAAGTATAAAGGTTACAAAGAGGAGAGTCTCTTTGTGCTCGTAGAGGGTAGCTCTCTTTGTTTTTCTTAAAAAAAAAAAAAATAAATAAATAAATAAAAAAACTACAGTGTAATTTTTCGACCAGTAAATGAACATTGCGTCGTACAAGCTGAATGTTTGTCCACACACGCGTGGTGGGGTGTTTTCCCTTTACCGAATCCTCTGAGCAATTGCTCAAGGGTAACCCTCCAAGCTTCCCCTCGATGGCGTTCGAGTGGCTGTTGTTGATACACCGATAAACGAGTTTTACCTTATGTGTGGAAAAAGTACTGAAGGTGGAAGGAGCCACTCACCACCAATGGGGTTTAGCCTTTGGTTCTGCTTTCCCCTCTGCTGTTGCAGTCGCTGTTGCATCCGCCGTCGGGTGAGCGACCACCACGGCGACAAGAAGAAGCACAACAAGGAGCTGTTGAAAGACACATAGCCATAGATTAATAGTTAACATCCCCAACTCCTCTTCCCCTCTTGAGGAACTCTGTCACCATATAAATTTTCACCCTTTAGCATCATCACACGTTTAGTGGACTTTGTCACTCTTGTCTAGTTTTTTTTTTTTTTTTTTCGTTTCCAGACGCTGTTTTAGCCCGTTCGGCTACGTCGCTCCCTATGAAACTGAGCGAAAAATTAAATTACAAAACGCTCAGCATCTCCGTCGACTCGGAGGCGCTGCGCTGCTGTTCCGGGAGACTATGGAAGCTACGCCATGCAGGAGTCTGGGCACCTGAGAGACCTTAGTGCATGAAAATGGGAGTGGATACTGGTAGGAGTGACCAGCCCCGGGAGTCGTCTTGGCGCGAGACGGGGAGCAGAGGGGATTGTCAAGGAGCGATCGATCAAAAATTGGGAATAGTTGCGCCTGAAGTACACACACACACACACACACACACACACACACACACACACATATATATATATATATATATATATATGTATATATATATATATACACAGATACATCACAAAACTGGCACATGATCCACTAATCTGATGGTACCCACTATGTTAAAAAAAAAAAAAAAAAAAAAAAAAAAAAAAAAAAAAAAAAAAAAAAAAAAAAAAAAAACGAAATTCCCAAGCGCTTTCGTGTATTTCACATCTACAAGGCAATACAGATGAAGGTATAAACAGTACAGATATTTGGTAACATAATAAGGGGGGAATTTCACCAAACAAGCGATATTAGGAGAGGTAACAGAATACTAGAGGAAATAAATTGTAACGGTCATATTTTTCGTGTGTAGTGACTGTTATGGTTTATATCCTCTACCACTCTGTTACCTCTCCTAATATCACTTGTCTGGTGAATTTTTCCCCTTATATTGTTACTGCTTATACCTTCATCTGTGTTCCCCTGAAGATGTGAAATACACGAAAGCGCTTGGGAAATTCGTGTTTCTTGGTTTCCTTAGTGGTTACTAGCAAACACACACACACACACACACACACACACACACACACACACACACACACATACACACACTCACATATATATATATATAGATACAGACACATATTGGAATATCAGCAACTTCGATTTCAAACAAGATAGATATGAGTATTATTGATACCTTCTTTATCGTGGTACATGCACTAATAATTTGAACTATTCGTAGCCCCTCTATGTTATCCAGACCTCAAACTCTTACAGAATCCATTAAGATTAAAAAAAGGAGGGGGAAGATGTAACTACTTGTTCTTGAATGGTATAATTTAATTCTCTCACACTCAAAGTCTCAAAATCTGCAGGGAAACGGCGACACTTCGAGTAAAGAATCAACGTACCTTCATGCTGTTCGCGGGAACCAAGTTTCTAAACAAGATTGGTATTTCCAGCAAGACTGCCTTCAGGAACTGGAAGCGCGTCATTTTATACCTGGCGGGTCAGGCTGAGGTGTAGTGTCGAGGGATGTGTGGGCGTGGTCGAATACTCGACTCCCCAGTCTTGCTACGCATAAGAATGGAGGAGACTACAAGAGACCATACGGCCTACATTAGACAGTTTCATAACCCTTACCACCTGTCATCCCATTACATAAAGTTGCCTAACCCTTTCTTAAATCATCCAATAGTTTCAGCGCTATTCGTTGACCAATTCTTGTCTATTTCCTTAAATCTAAATTTGTCCAATTAAGTAAATTTTACCTTGCAAAAGATTCAGTATATTTCTATGTGCACAAGCTCCCTCACAATGAAATATTTTCTTTATTCTAATTTTTTGTGAATAAAATTGTGTTTATTGCAACAACAGCGAGAGAAATGTTTGTGTATTTCAGAGGTATTTGGTCGGGTTCGGGTTTCGTAGATTTCCTAAATACAACGACAGTTTTCTTTTATATTCGTAAGTACCTGCATATATATGACAGGCAAAGGATATGCATTTAGATATATATATATATATATATATATATATATATATATATATATATATATATGTATTATGATTACAGCAATTAGTCGCCATATATTTACATACAAGTGAAAACACAAAATTTTTCGCCCAACTCCAGAATCTAGGAGTATATTCCTTGGTAAGAGGAAGAGAAAAAAGGAAGAAAAATAGGAGGAGGACAAGGAGGGGGAAGAGGGGGAGTAGGAGGAAGAAGAAGAAGAGGAGGAGGAGGAGGAGGAGGAGGTGGTGAATAGCTGTAAGATGGATGTAAATGAACGAAGATCAAAATGCGCATTATCGTCGAGGATGCTTAGGTAGTGTAGGATATCCTTAGGATATCCTAGGGGATATATCCCTAGGGGATATATTCCACGGAGCCATTACACTTTAGGGAGTCACTGGGTGAAGATCAAGGGCTAAGCGAACAAAAATATATATATATATTCATACATACATACATATATATATATATATATATATATATATATACATCTATCAACCACAATTCACTTTAATTCTAAGCCATCAACATCGAGAAACTCGAGGAGACATACATGCAGAAAATGAAGTTGATAAATGTAAATCTATGCACTGGGACCCATTCAGTGTTGTACATACATACATACATACATACATACATACACACACACACACACACGCACACAAACACACACACACATATATATATATACAGTATATATATATATATATATATATATACACACATCTATATATATATATATATGTATATATATATATATATATATATATATTTCTATTCTGATGAGACCTATAGTTAGGAATTCCACAGGACTTTGAATATTTCCAAAAGTATTTTAAACGAGGAAAAAAGTGGTATACAAACACAAACACTCAAGAAAATTGGGCTGTGTCCAATTTTGTCTACTATATTTTGTACCTGGTGATTTTTGTATTATGAAATATAAAACATTTCAAAAACTGATTCAGTAAAAATTATTTTCAATATGGTTATATAATGTTTGAAGTTTGCCGTAATTAAGGGCTACTGGCAGAGAAAATATTCTATATAAATTTACAAATAAACTTACAGTATATTTGCCAGAGCTGGGCGCGTTCCTCGGTACGCTCCTCGGTGTCCTGACTGACACATATATAGTCAGGGCACCGAGGAACGCACCGAGGAACGCGCCCAGCTCTGATATTTGCAATCCATGAGGAATTAAGATGAAAGGGAAATAATGGATGATGGATGGGAGGGGAATGGGTGGGAGTGCGTAAATTGATTTGGCTACCTCCCTTATAAGGGGAAAAATCCCTTGGTATATAGATAGAGAGGTAAATGCTCAAGATTTCGTTTCTATCTAAAAACATGACCAATACAATTATTATCATTATTACTATTATTATTATTATCATTATTATTATTATTATTATTATCATTTTGCTTTCCATCCTAGTCCATATTTATTTTGTTTATTATCAAACATTATTTTGAAAGTCTAAGATTCTTCTTACCATAAAAATATTATATGGATATCAATAAAATATAAAAATTTAAGTGTCTCAAAAATCACTATCTAAATACATAATGAATTGATAAATAAATATAATTACCAAAAACACCTTCATGACATCATAGTATGTGTACAATTAAACAAAATAATTTAAGACAAAAGTGAATATATAGAAGAAATTGCTTTAAATTTCAATTACAATTTTCTACATGGCGTAGGTTCCTTACATACGTGATGATGATGATGATGATAATAATGATGATGATAATGATTAATGATGATAATGATGATGATGATGATGATGATGATGATATGGTTTAACGTCACAAACTGCCCTATCGGTGCCCCTCACAGGGGAGTTTGTAACGTGGAATTTGATGAACCATGCCCTTGGTTCAACTTCGCCGGTGGCAGGGTTCGAGCCGCCATCCCTTCGACCTTCGCCGCAAGTAACGACTCCCTAACCCGCTCAGCCAACGAGCTTCTAATGTGATCACGATAAAAGAATAAAATTGAATAACTCTGAAGATTTCTCCTTGGCAGATATTTTGTACATTGGAAATTAAAATTAAATTAGAAATTAAGAAGGAAATAGTAAAGAATTGGTTTACTAATAGGGTGGTTAACGAATGGAATAGACTTGGTAACTATGTAGTTAGTGAGTGCTGAAACTATTGGTTATTTTAAGAGAAGATAGAATAACTTTATGGATGGGGATAGGTAGTAATGGAGATGGAAGTCCTTAGTGTAGGCCTTATGGTCTCTTGCAGTCTCCTTCATTCTTATGTTCTTAACTGGCATTCATTACAATAGTATTAGTGATAATAACGGTAGTAATAGTAGTAATAATAATAGTAGATATACATGCACAGTAGTAAAGTATTACAGTACTAATATATAATGTAACAGTAGTAGTAGTAGTAAAACAGTATTAATAGACTCCATGATTTTTTTTCTTATGCCAAGTGATTATGTACTGCTACGAAACTTATACCTTAGGCAAAATAACATATAAAAGAATATCATCAACCTTACCGAGCCAATAACGCTTTAGGGATTTCTCTTCTGATATGAAGCCAAAGGATTTTATTCAGCTGAGGGGCAGCCCAAGCCCAATCAAGCCCAAATAAGTTCTTTCGATTTGTTGGCTTATGGCTCTTGCTGGCCTGCAACTGAAAGATTCTTCGTAGCCCAAGTGAAGGTCCTCTTGTTTCACGAAGCCCAAATAAAAAAGATGTTTCCTGAGCCCAAGTTTTCTTTTTAAAGCACAAAGGTCCGTTTTCGTGGCCTTTTTCAGTGCGATTTGCCTTATTTTCATCATTTGGCAATTTACGAAGCCCAATCGTATAGCCCTAAGTTCTTGGTCTGCTCAATTGCTAAGCCTGTTCAAAAATAGCCCATTTTCCAATGTGCATGAGGTCTCTTCAAATACCTTTACTGCCCAAATACTAAGCCCATTAAAAAATAGCCCATGTTTTCATTTTCGAAGCCCAATCATAAAACTCAGAGGTATTGATCTTCCCAATTGCTGAGCCCGTTCAAAAAATAGCCCATTCTGTAAAGTCCATAAGGTCTCTTCAGTGACCTATATAGCCCAAATATGGAGCCCATATAACAAGCCCAAGAGTACTTCTGACCCTTTTCTGATGCGAAGGACTTCATCATTCGTCAAATACCGGAGAAGACCCTTTGGTCCCTGACGCAGCGACGGCTGCCCAAGCCATGGCGTCGTTCAAGGGGACTTCGACTCTTTGCCCATAGGAGTCGAGGGGAGCGCCGGTCCCTGTATGGCTGCCCAAAGCCATTCTTCTTCTCCTGAGGGACCTTCCCTCGGCGTCTTAGCCCCTGTGGGGTCGCTCCTCGTGTAAGCCCTCAAATCTTCTTCGCCCAACTTCCTTGCTCCTCCGCGGGGCAGGGGCACTCGCGAGCACAGGCTTGCTCACGACACAGATTGATAGTATGACGAAGAATAGAAATAGTAGTCGTAGTAGCAGTAGTAGTAGTAGTAGCCTACTGATTATATAAAAAAAAAATCTCTTTTGATGGAAAAATATAAAATTCATTACTTTTTTCATGATATGATAAATCTTGAAGAATTTAAGGACTTTTCGGAACTGGATTTTTACAATACAAAAATTAATTACTCTTTAGGTTTTTAAGGACCTATACGAAGCCTGTGAAAGGAGCACCATCCTAGCCTCCTGATAGGGGGGAATTTCGCGATGTGAACGGAAAAAGCGCCAATTTTATTTTGAAAATGTCAAGAAAATATGAGTTTTTTTTATTACGATCTTTAATAATTTAAAGTTATATAACCAAACTAAACCTAACCTAACCCACCTAACCTAGCCTGACTCATTGTGGGAAATACCTAATATTTTGGAAAATAGTCGTTCTTGGCCTCTTCGTAAGGACACAGAACACGTTTAGACTTGAAAAAAATATCCTTCAAAATTTTCAAGGCAAAAACTTGAACTTTGAATTAATAATAATTTCCCGTCCTTCAAATTCAGCGATGCAAAAATCCCGCATTATGAATACACAAATAAATGAATAAAGACAGGCACATATTTTTTCTGTAAGATAATTTTTTCTATTACAAAGGAACTGAACCAATATATATAGGTTAGAGTCATCTCGTAAACAATTTGTCGACATTTATAAACAAAGTTTTGACATTTGTAAATAAATTGTCAACATTTCAAATGACAAAAAAAAAAAAATAATAATAATAATAATGCTCTTTCACACCAAAACTTAGTTGTGAAAAACAATTACTCTATATTCAAAAAAAAAAACGTATTCGACAATATTTTGACCACAAAATTATATAACCGTAATGGAAAATAAACGTAAAAGAAAATATATTTGGAAAAAATTATAACCGAAAATCTAGTGTGTGCGACAAATATGACTTCTTCAAGTAAGCAATGTCCAAATTCAATACCGCTATTATTAATATTTCTCGGCGATATTTCATTTAGTATAATTTGTTAAAATTATCAGCTTATAGTGGTCAAATGAAAAAAATCCTTATGTCCGTAAAATTATAAATTCTCACGACTGGAAAAATTGAGGCAAATATTCAACAGGTTGTAATAGACTATAATAATTTAAATTCATCTTTGCGAAGAGCATGTATATATGTATATGTATATGTATATATATATATATATATATATGTATATATATATACA
>NC_134813.1:5822849-5840349 GCF_046742065.1 Oratosquilla oratoria
TCTCTTTCTTCCACTTTTTTCATATATATACATACATATGTATACACACACACACACACACACATATATATATATATATATATATATATATATATATATATATATATATTGGTTTGGTTTAACGTCACAAACTCCTCCCTATCAGAAGGCTAGGACGGTGCCCCTCACAGAGGATTTTGTAGCGTGGAATTTAATGAACCATGCCCTTGGTTTAACTTCGCTGGTGGCAGGATTCGAACCGCCACCCCCTCGACCTTCACTGCAAGTAAGGACGCCCTAAGGAATAGATGACCCGATACAGGTTTTCAAATCCCAAGACTTTAGCACCTCGATATCAACTCTCCAAAATTAGTTCAAAAGAATCAAGTTAAAGATTCAAAATGTGTTGACAGATCAAGTATAACTAAACTGAGGCTGTGGAAGTCAGTGAAAGAGCCATTTGCCCCCCTCACTCCCACTTCCCCCCCTCCTCCCCCCTCCCCCCAGTAGAAGCAGACAACTGCCCACTGGTTGACCTTGAGATGTTCCCCGGTGCTCCAAGATTTTTTTTTTTTTTTCTACTTTTTTTTTTCCTCTTCGTGAGGACATTGGCAGGTCGAATGAATGTCATAGATTTCTGCGTAATTAATTTATTTTCCAGTTTTTATTTCCTTTCGTTGTGTCACAGTTTCTGGGACACACACACATATATATATGTATATATATATGGGTATGTGGAAAAGGTGGTAGAGAAACGCGGGTTGGAGAGAGAACACTATATTCCTGACGTTTCGACTAAAAGACGTGTTGTCGAAACGTCAGGGATATAGTGTTCTCGCTCCAACGCGCGTTTCTCTACCACCTTTTCCACTCATCTATCTTACCTTCATAGCAATATATGGGTATATATATATATATATATATATATATATATATATATATATATTATATATATATATATATACATACATTTTAACAACCACAATGCACTTTAATTCTAAGCCATCAACATCTCTTTTGATAGCGTAGTTGGTAAGTTACTACGGCACTTGCCATTTGATTGCTGGGTTCGAGTCCTTGGCAGTACCACATTTCAGTTTCTGCATGTCGGCCTCCATTGGGTTTCCCGATGTTGATGGCTTAGAATTGCAGTGCATTGTGGTTGTTAAAATGTATCTCTAATCACTGGGACCCATTCAGTGTTCTACATATATGTGTGTGTATATATATATATATATATATATATATATAAAACTAAGACCATCTCTCGGAGAAAGATAAGCTGAAATACAGAGTACAGAGTATCTCTGCTTATCTCTCTCCGAAAGTGGGTCTGAGTTTTATTTGACTCATGTGTTATGTATATATATATATATATATATATATATATATATATATATAATATATATATATATATATATATATATATATATATATACATATATATATGTGTGTGTGTGTGTGTGTGTGTGTGTGTGTGTGTGTGTGTGTGTGTGTGTGTGTGTGTGTGTGTGTGTGTGTTTGTGTGTGTGTGTGTGTGTGTACGTGTGTGTGTGTGTGCGTGTGGTAGCCTGGTAGGCATCAGGGTCTTTGGGAGGTGGAGGTGGGATAGAGGATGGGGGGTTAGAATCACAGATCTTCAAACGCACAGAAAATGAATATTGATCTCCCCACAAATATAAATTTTCTTGATTTTATATAATCTGTAATGCACCTTTTTTGTTGTGAAAGATTTAATAAAAAGAAAAAAATAAAGTTGGTTGAGTGTACCAGGAAACAAGTGAGAATAAGATCAAACAAAAAGGTTTGGAAGAGTTGTTTGAAAATCGCGACGTACATACTCCCGTTCATTTAAATTCAACGGTCGTTTTCTTCTTATGTAATGCTATTGAACAGTTTGGTCTGCAACTCTCATGTTTCAGTAAAGATTGTTTTTAATTTAATCATATATATTTTTTATTAAACAATTAATGATTCATTTATTTTATTTTTTATTTATTTATTTTTATTTGTGTAATTGTTTTTGTTTACTTATTTACTTATAATTTTTGTTCTCCGTGTTGATGAATGTAATTTGTCCGTATCGCGACTACATACACTAATGCAATTTACTACAAACGTAGTGCCACCCCTTACGGACCAGAGGCGCGCAGCATAATTTTTAATTTTATGATGAGAAACCAATGTCCACTCAAAGAAAAATGTTGATATTTTTACACCATATATATACATATATATATATATATATATATGTATGTATATATATATATATACACGTGTGTGTGTGTGTGTATGTGTGTGTGTAAGTGTGTGTGTGTGCGCGGGCGCACGAATGGCCTGAAACAATTGGCAACGATGGAGGACACGTCACCTTTGCCCTAAGTGTTAGCATCAGACACTGGTACTCGTTGAATGCGATCTCGGATCTGCGGCGCCATGCATTTGCAAACGCACTTCCTCATTTAACTCCACCACGAGGTAATTTCCCTCAATCTCCCCAGGGAACTCCGACAAGCTAAATATTCATCATTCATACGCCTCTCCCCTCCTCCTCCTCCCCCCTCCCCCTTCTCTTCATTCCTCTTCCTTCTCCTTTACCTACTCCTCTCCCCTCCCCTCCTTTATTCCGTCTGCTGTTTCTGAGATTCGTTGTTACGGAATTCAATTTTTCGAGGCTTCTAGCCAGGTGGACAATCTAGTATCGCTGGACAATCCAGTATCGCCATCGAACATTACATTTCATGTATTGGTCCAACTAGTCAAAGCTAGTTATAGTCTGGTTAAGAGATAATTTTCTTTCTTTCAACCTCACTATCTCTACTACTTTTTTCTATTTTATTTTTCTTAATGAATTTTTGTAGAAATGATAGAGGTATTCTTGTTTTACCGCTCAGGACTTGTTGCAAAATCTTTGTTGTTTGACGGGGTGAACTACAGATTATGTAGTTATTTCAGGGTGTTGTGCCAATAGGACATTCTAGTAGTATATATTGTATTGTGACTGAAGCTTTGCTTTGGCATCTGCGAGGGCCATTTCCTGGCGTGAGCGGGGAAAGAATGCCCTGTTCTTAGGCATAACAGTGGTTCTAAATCTTCGGTTATTTTGGTGTGAGGTCAGTCATGGACGTATATTGAGCTTGACTGTTTTTAAATGGACTCTTGTGTTGTTCCCAGCGTCTTTGTCACATGTTTATTATTGTTGATCGAACTGGATAATAGTCTGTTACTGGTAATGGAGTGGAAATATCGAAGGAGGTAAATGCCGCCTCTCGAGCTGCCTTGTCAGCTCGTTATCTGCTGGGGATGTCAATATGAGAAGGCACCCAGCAAAAGTATACAGATTTGAAGCAAATTTACTCACAGGCACGACCTTATACCCTCAGTCACCGCATGTTTCAGTCCCTCCTCAGAATCACCCACAAGTACGCTGTCATCCGCAAACAACAACTGGCTCACCACCCACGTCCTTCTGCCCTCATCCACCACTTGTCTTTACTTCCCTTACCACGCCAAACGTATATTCGCTGAATATCCAAGGCGATACCACGCAGACCTAACACAGGCTCATTAAGACAACCAACAACAACACTACGTGCACGTGGGTTTCTGGTGCCAAAAACCAGAAGCTAACAGTAAAGGTAACTTTGTGAACAAAAACTTGTCTTCCGTCACTGTAGGACCTTTCTCGGTGTATATTTTGATCCTGTCTTACTCACCCACCCTTGCAGTGAAGAAAAGACATTTAGATTAGCTTGGTGACTGAACGTAAAATAAATAAATACATAAATAAGGAAATAAAATAAATAAAAAAGGAAACTGAGAAGTAGGTGCCTCCCCACCTACCCAATCCCCATCCCTGCTCCATTAACATCAATAAGAAACAAATTAAACAATAGATGAATAAATGAATAAATTAAAAATCATGTTTGTTTACATCCGTTGTTTATTACAAAACACAGTGGTTCTTAACCTGGGTGCCATTGTCAATAACCAATTGAGGAGTGGGAAGGGC
The DNA here is from genome assembly GCF_046742065.1 of Oratosquilla oratoria. Lineage (NCBI taxonomy): Eukaryota > Metazoa > Arthropoda > Malacostraca > Stomatopoda > Squillidae > Oratosquilla > Oratosquilla oratoria. The sequence continues at coordinate 5,826,841 of NC_134813.1, forward strand.
TTAGCAAGAGGTAAAATTTCTAATTTCTCTAAACATATAAGAAACTAAATTATGAAATAATACATACATTTCTCAATTTCTTCCCATTAATTATCAGTTGAATTGCGTATTCTTTTGATTTACTCATTCATCCCCTCATTTACTTATTAGCTGATCTATAATTTTTTTTCTTTTCCTAATAAAGTAGCTGGGTGACGTGGAGGCAAAGGATTAAAAAAGTACAATCTTGAGATGATCTCTAACTCCTTTGTAAACTGGGTTCGAATCCCGCACTCCTATCCGAATCCAAGCAGTGGCTGTAGTTACCTACCCCAACAGTTCCTAGAGAGCACGATAGGGCAAAGGTGACGGCTTTGGCCGTAGCTAATCAGCGCCTCCTGGCGTTGGCTCCTCCCTTACAGTGCTGTCCACTGGAGTCAATAAGATCGTCTGGTGTTAGATGCAAGAAATCAATGAATGACGTCTTCTTTTCGAAGGTATTGAACTTACTTTCTACTACTACTACTTCTACTATTACTACTACTACTACTACTTCTTCCACCACTACTACTTTTTCCACATCGAAGTTGCGAGAATGAAAAGATTCTATAGGAGCGTCAGTCAGAGATAAAGACAAATGTAAACAAACTAGGTAAACGATGAACGGCCCTTGTGTTGTTTGCATTCATGGCTGACTTTTGCCATATGTCACCATAATATATTAAGATTTTTTTCGGGACTAGTACACTGTCGGACCCAAACCTTGCAGATCCTCCGGAACAGTTCATATACACCGTTTGTTGTCCACCCAATGTCACTGTTTTTAGCACCGGCGCGGCGCCCTGATCACAGGGAAGGATAGGGGATACCCCTCAACCGCAGGCGGCGCCAGGGGGAGGGTGTGCCCCCAAGAAACTGAGGGTTGCCTCCGAAGGGGAGACGATGAGGTGCCGCGCCACACATGGCGCGGTGAGCGTTGGATTGAGGCCCACACGAAGAACGACCGTGGCTTTACACTCTAGCAGGTAATGATGGAGGGGCTGTTGCACCTCGACCCCACAGATTTTGCAGCGTTCCTGATTGTCTCTTCCCGCGCGTAGTACTTGCCACCCACAGCGATATCCTAGACGGATTCTGTGGACGGTAGATCCTGCCCTTCTAACCGGAGACAGGTGGACTGCCTCGTACCTAGTGACGAGGTAGTACCACAGCGCTGATTCCGATGTATGGAGTTTGCTGTTGTGGTTGGCCCTGGCCATTAATCTGGTCTTCTTGATGGTGACGCCCTTCATCTGTGTGATCGTGGGGGCCAGGGGCAGTGTGGTTTTGCTGAACCTCGTCGCTGCCTTGGCAGCATCAACCGCAATAGTGTTTCCTGGAATCCCGATGTGACTGGGGATCCAGTGAAATATTCCAGACCTTTCATGCTGGTCCAAAAGGCGCAGAGAGTGCTGGACTGATGTCGTTAGGTAGATGTCATCCGTTGTCTTCGAGGACCGAATGATGTCAATGGCACTCATTGAGTCTGTGTGGATCACGTCTGCCCCTGTTCAGCAGAGAGGGCGTGGTCCAGGGCTTTTCATCACTCATTCTCCATAGCGCGGTTACTCCATCGGAGGTTGTGAAAGCAGCGCCGCACCTTCCCGTGAGCGAGTCCACAGAGCCTTCCGTGTAGCACGACAGCCTCGCTGGGAGGGGTGATGGACCTTATGGCCTCAAGGACCATGGGGGTAGAAAGTGACACACCACTCCAGCCACTTTTCTTTCGGGCCCTGTAGGTGACCGCCAGGCGTGGATCCAGGAATGTTATTGGGGGGGGGGGGGGGGGGCGAACAGATAAGCGATAACCGATACTTGAAACACGCCGATATTTTAACCCCAAGAATAATGCTGTTGGCATGGAGATTGGCCCAGAAACCTAAGTCTGTTTTGTTCGTAATTGTATGTAAAATCATATATAATTCACAAATATAATTCAAATCATAAATTCGCCGGGGAGATCCCGTGCCTCGAGGAATGGGTTGCGTCGCAGAAATCTACGGAATACAATGACTCGGTGATACTCTGTTCCCGTACGATGTCGTTCAAACACCACCGTCTTGAGGACGATATATGTTGTACAGGGGGAGGGTGCCCCCGGCAAGGGTGATTCTGGTATCCAAGGTCTTTACTCGTTCACCGCAAGAAACGGCGAGTACGGGCTCACTTGCAACCGTCACCCGAACCAATGCAGCGAGTCCGAGTAACCCCCTGCTCCGATCTGTATTGTTTACCTGGTATCCACTGACTCGGAGCGGCCGGTTGACCGGCCAATTGGTCTCCCGCAAGAGGGCTACATCTACATCCCATGGTTGGTGAAACGTCAAATGGACTTCAATATCTCAAAGTGCAGCTGGTTAAACGTAGGTTTAACAATCTAGTAAGCAGATGTAACTTAGATAACACTTTTTTTAGAGAGAAAACTGAGTGCCAGAGAGACTTGGGAGTTCTAGTGAGTCCTGACCTTAAATCCAGGAAACAGTGCATTAACGCCAGGAATAAAACTAACAGAGCATTAGGTTTCATTGCTCGGACAGTTACGAATCAAAGTCCAGATGTAGTCACTCTATCTGGCGTTAGTTAGACTCGTCCTTGACTATGAGATATATTTTTGGTCTCCCTCCTATAGAATGGATATAAATTCACTAGAATCAGTACCGAGGAGAATGACCAAAATGGACTCAGAAACTTTCCTTACGAAGAGAGGCTTAGGCATCTTAATTTACACTCTCTGGAAAGACACAGAGTGCGGGGTGATCTAATGGAGGCGTTCAAGTGGATCAAAGGTTTTAACAAGGGTGATGCATGTAAGGTCATCATATTAAGACAACAAGACAGGACTCGCAGTAATGGACAAATCTAGGTTTAAGAAGGAAATAGGCAAGGACTGGTTTATTAATAGGATGGTCAAGGAATGGAATAGACTTAGCAACCATGAACTAAGGACTGAAACTATCGGTTGGTTTAAGAAATAGACAACTTTATGGATGGGGATGGCAGGTGGTGATGGACATGGAACTGCCTTGTGTAGGCCTTATGGTCTCTTGCATTCTTCTTCATTCTTATGTTCTTAGGAACTTTAGTTCTCGCCAGGATGGGGCTGGAGGAGGAGGAAGAGAAGGACTGGGGTGGGAGGGAGGAGGAGGAATAGGGTGGGAGGTGAAGAAAGAGGAGAAGGGTGGAAGGGGGAGGAGGGGATGACTTGGGTGGAAGGGTAGAAGGGGTAGGGTGAGAGGAGGATGAGAGGGGGGAGGGGGAGGAGTACGGTGGGAAAGGAAAGAGGAGGAAGAGGAGGAGGAAGAGGAGGAGGAAGAGGAGGAGGAGGGGGAGGAGGAGGAGGAGGAGGAGGGTGGGAGGGAGGAGATGGCAAGAGTGGAAGGGGGAGGAGGAAGAGGAGTGGGATGGGAGGAGAGGAAGAGAAGACGTGGGATGTGTGGAGAGTAGGAGGAGTAGGGTGGGAGGGGGAGGAAGAGGAAGAATAGGATGGGAGGGGGGGGAAAAAGACGAGTAGTACGGGGAGGAGGAGGAGATTACGAGATTAGAAAACGAAATTGATGATGATGGTGAGACTATTCGAAGATGGCGTCAGAGGGACGCAAGCAAAGGATAAATGAGAAATAAAAAAATATATCTAAGAAAACCTACAACAAGTCATTTCTGGAGAACGAAGCTGTGAAAAAATGGCACAAATATATTGTCAACGGAGATTTGGATGATTGGCGTGATGGAGAGTGTGGGTAGAGCGAATGAATGTGTGAATCTTTTAATTTATTACATCCATTGTATTGATGCAGCGTAGACGGATCTCCACTGAGAGACGATGCAGACTCTGGACTTCATCATGGTGGCTTAAGCCTGTTTGATATGGATGTGCGTATGGTGAGACGAAATTAGCAAAAAGAATAAATAAATGAATAAATAAATAAATAGAATAAAAATGTGTGTAAGTACAATAACAAAGATTAATGGCGGGCAAGTACAAGTCATTTACGAAACACTCGAACTTTTTGTTTCAAATTCCATGCAAATGGTATCGAAGAAAGATGAAGGGTTTTTAATGTATGTACCTGTATATATATATATATATATATATATATATATATATATATATATATATATATATATATATATATATATATGTACATGCTAATAAGAACACGGGTACGTGTGTTCACTTATGCAAAGTAGACCACTTGGAAAAAGAAACTAACGAAGCAGAGCGCTTTCGTATATTATATCTTCAGTGCATAAAAGTACTTTTTGCATTGAAGATGTAGTATACGAAAGCGTTCTGCTCCATTAGTTTCTTTTTCTAAGTGGTCTACTTTGCACACACACACACACACACACACACACACACACACACACACACACATATATATATATATATATATATATATATATATATATTCGTGAAGTAAGGAAGCAGGTTTTCTTTGATGCATGTAGAATTAAATACGACAGCATTCTGACAATTGTTAAACTTTTTCTTAATGTTTTCTATTTGTCTTATCAACTTTTTTCCAGTTGTAGGGTGAGCTGATACAAGTTCTCCAAAGTTTTCCATTTAATATTCTCGAGCTTTCGTCTTCAAAGAGACATCATCAGGATTGACAAAATTTCTGCAATAATGAATACAAATGTTGGTACATATAAGTTACAAAATAAATTACAAAAATACAAATACAAATAAACAGGTAGAACAAAAGATATATAACGAGAGTTATTACTTACGTCTACAAGGAAAGTACAAATGATAGTTAGTTAGTTAGTTAGTTTTGTGATTTTAGTCCCAGCGGAGCTAGCCGATTTAGGGACTGGCTTGTAGTTTCTGGGTGGCTTCAAATAGTGTATTTGGAGATGTTAGGGAAGTGTTGGGGTGATTTGAGAAGTGTAATTGGGTAAGAGTTTTGATTTTCGCTTGTGGGCATGCGGGTGCATGTGGGGGTGGTCGGGGTGTTTACAGCAGTCCCCCGACTGGGGAGGAGCAGACGAGGTTGGCTGCAAGGACGAGGAGGTCGACTTTGGAGGAGGAGTCCGCAATGAGGCGTTCGAGGGCTGTGGCAGGGTCATTGAAGTTTGACCTTAGGGGCCAGAAGTGGGCTTCCAATTCGGGGCACAAGAAGAGGCAGTGCTTGAAAGATACTTCCGCGCCACAGGTGCAGCGGGAAGTGGTATATTTGGTCCGCCAGTGATTCACCCGTATCCTGCTGACTGTTGCCGCAATGTACGGGGGTAGAGAGGAGAAGGTAGGGGGTGTCGGTCCAAGGCAGGTCTTAAGGAGCCATCCACGTTCAACAGCAGTAGAGTGGTACTCCAATTTCCAGATGTCCCAGGCAGCGCGGTCAATTTTGCAAAAGAGGTCATGTGCAGAGGGTTGGATTGAGGTGACTTTGCTGTTAGGCAATGTGGCACCTGTTTTGGCAGTTTTGTCTGCCATCTCGTTGCCAAGGAGGCCCACGTGCGAGGGGACCCATTGGAATCGGAAGTGGACTCCTGCCCTGCCGGCCTCCGTTAGAAGGCACAGGACGTCGTTAAGGATGGCGGGACGTGACGCACAGCTGCCGTTCTGGATAGCTATTAGACTAGATTTCGAGTCTGATAGCACCGTTACCTGCGGTGGTGGGTGGGGAAGGGCGAGTACAATTTGCACTGCCTCTCTGATGGCGACGAGCTCAGCCGTGAGGATGGAGGTGGGGGGTAGTTTCACTGGGTGAGCTTCCTTTGTGTTGTACAGGTAGATGCCTGCTCCTGAGCGTCCATCTTCGAACACTGATCCGTCTGTATATATCAGCAGGTCGTCACGGTATTTGAGCGCAATCTGCTCCCTTGCTCGCGCTGCAAGCGTGTGTGGGTCGTCTCGACGGCTAAGCCCGGGAAGGTTAAGCTCCACCTCAGGAGGGGTGAGGGCCCACGGAGGGAAGGGGTCCACCTGGCACTGGGCAAGCTTCAAGCAGGGTTCAGGAGGGGTAGAAGCGTAACGGATCACGTCGTGAAGCTCGCCGAACACATCCGGAGAGCCCGAAGGCAGAGAAGAATTCTTCACACTTGTTTCCTGGACATCTCCAAGGCTTTTGACACCGTTTGGCACACAAAGCTCCTATTGAAGCTGAAGTCCATAGGGGTCTCCCCGGCAATCTTCAACTTCGTGAAGTCGTTTCTCGCCGGCAGAACAATTGCGGTTCGGTGGAAAGGGATCATCAGTTCGCAAGCCAAAATCGACATGAGGGTCCCCCAGGGCTCCGTCGTCGCCCCCCTACTCTTCACCCTGCTACTAGCGGGGGTGGGAGAGGGGGTGAGACATGACACCATAGTCACTGCCTACGCGGACGACATAGCCCTCTGGAGGAAGTCCAGGTACCGACGGCCAAAGAACTCTGCAAACCATCGGGCGGAGGTAAGGGTATTTCAAGAGCAAGTGGACGTGGACGTAAACCATCTCATGGACCTTGGATTCACCCTCTCCGGGACCAAAACTGTATACATGCCGGTGCACAGCAAGGGTTATAACGCAGGTCAGTATCCGGACTGGAATCAAATCACGGTCTGCGGTACTGCTGTGAAACCCGCTGCCTCCGTCCGCTACCTGGGGGTCACCTTCCAGCGGGACGGCCTTTGGAACGAGCACCTGAGACTAGCCTGTCTCAGTGCCAGACGGGCGCTCAATCTCGTCAGAGTCATCCGTCGGGAGAAATGGGGCCAACGCAGGGAAACTCTGATTCCCATCATTCAGAGCCTCGTGCGTTCCCGCCTTCTCTTCGGCGCCCCCGCTCTCCACGACCTCCCTCCGACGGCCGTGCAAAGAATGGCTCGGGTAGAGTGCCAAGCGCTCCGCCTAGGGCTAGGACTAGCAAAGTCGGTTCCCCAGGCCCAAATCTACAATGAAGCCGGCCTACTACCACTCAGGCATTGCCTGAAGAAGGGTGCCTGTACATACCTATTCAGCTCTGCAAGGGTACCTAACTCCACAGATGAAGAGATGGATGAGAGCTGGAACTCAGCCTCCACCCCCGTTCCCGTTCACGGCCTTCCCTTTACAGTAAGGGACATCTGCAAGAAGGCCAAAATCCAACCTGGACAAATGATAGAGAGAGAGAAAGGTTTAAATACATAAACTGCTATCCGAGTTCCCATTACGGAGTCTGGCGGATCGTCTGAGTGGTGGGGGAGTGGGGGGTAGGAGGGGAGGGGGAGGGGGAGAGGGGACCTCAATGTAGCGATGTCTCAGGTTAGCGCTACTGTACAGTTTAATGCTGGACGTCATGTCCGACTGAATATTTATAGTGGGGGCAGAGTCCCTGATGTGGAATGCCTCCAAGAGTTTCAACCTTCTAGGGTCCACATTGTACGCAATAATTTTGGTACATTGAACTAAGGTGTCTCTGTCAATATTTCTATTGTGATATTTTGAATAATGGTCCTTGATCGCTCCGTCCTGTTGGTGAAAGGTTAGTCTTCGGCTGAGAGTACATCTGGTGTGCCCGACGTATGTGATATTGCGAGACGTGCAATTCTCGGCTGGACATTTGAATGAATACACCACGTTGGCTTTAGATGTAAAGTCAGCTCGACTATTACAGTTGTTTTTCATCACCATTGAACAGGTTCTAGGGTTACGATAGTATATAAGGACTCGGATCTCATGGTTCTCTTTAGTGGGGTGACAATTTTTCTTAATTATGTCCTTGATAGCTTTTTCATCCTTTTTGTAGGCATCACTGAAGGTGTTACGATAAAAAACGTTAATAAAATTAGGCTTATTGGCGCTTTGGTTGGACCCAAGTTCACACAGTAATTTATTGGTTATGCGGTCAAAATCACAGTTAGCATAACCATTATTGGTGAGCATTTGTCGTACATGCTGGAGTTCTGCATGTAGTGCTTCCCAGGACGAACATACTTTTATAGCTCTTCTGACGTATGCTCTAATAACACCTTTCTTAGAACTATCACTGCATTCGCTGTTACCGTTCATACATTACCTGCTTCCTTACCTGCCACTCCTCATCTATAACATCTACAGGAGCCCCGGGAAACTGTTGGAGGTCGATGAGATACTGTCACTAGCTACCCACAACAATATCTTAGTAGCTGGAGACTTCAACGCCCATCATCCACTGCTTCACTCCCCCTCTCCGACTAACCCGACCGGCCGCCAACTGGCAACCACGTTGGAAGAGGTCCAGGACATCTCCCTTCTAAATACTGGGGAACCCACTCACGTCCGGGGAGGCAGACTGGATCTCACCCTGGTGTCAACCAATCTAGTTTCCGGAAGTAGCTGGCGTGTGCATCCTACTCTCACCAGCGACCACTACGCCGTCATCACCACTCTAAGGGCCGCACTCCCACTACCACCGCTCCAACCACCTCGATGGGACCTGCGGAGGGCGGACTGGAAGAAGTTCCAGGCCGCCCTGGATGACTGGTGGAAAGCGTGCGACCCGCCGGAGGACCTAGACCAGCGAGAAACAGAATTCACTACAGCAATCGAAAGAGCAGCAGAAGCAGCCATCCCCAGACGACATCCAGGGCATCGATGGCGTCGGAACTGGTGGTTCTACAATGAGGAAGTCCGGGAGCAGAATCACCTGGTCAACATTCATCGGAAGCTGTACCGCAAGCGACCCACTTCAACTAACCTACAATTGTTGAAGGAAGTGGTTACACACGCTCGACAAGTCTCAAGCCGGGTACGGGAGGCCAAATGGCTGGAGTGGTGTGCCAGCTTTTCCCAGCACACCAGCTTGGCAGACTTGTGGGCCAAACTGAGGACGGCTTCCGGGAAGCGCGCCCCTCGTCCTGCCTCACACCCAGAGCCACAACAGGAAGCAGAACGACTAGCGGATATGTTCGCCACACGGTGCGCCAACTCCCAGCTCCCCGCACAGATGCAGAACCTCCAGCAGCAGCTCAGGCCAGCACGAGAGCAGGCCGTCGGTACGGCGCGAGAAACACCTGACGTCACCGATGTACCTTTCACGCCACAAGAACTGGCCCGGGCCAAGAAAGGTAGAGATACGGCTACGGGAGCGGATGGCGTGACCTATTCTATGCTAGCTCACGCGGGGCCTGCCGGGGAGGCAGCACTACTGGCCCTGATGAACCATTCGTGGCTGGTAGGACGTCTCCCAACCACCTGGAAACGAGCGGACATCCAGCCCATCCCTAAGCCCAGGGAGCCCTCCAAGCCACGTCCCATCTCCTTGCTGAGCTGCACGGCCAAGACAGCGGAGCGCATGGTACTCACCCGACTCATGTGGCGTCTGGGCCCCCTCCACCCACACATCTTCGGATTCTCCAAGGGCGTAGGGACGGCCGACAGCATCATGACTCTCCTGAGTCACATAGACAACCGCCCTGCCGTGGCCGTTTTCCTCGACCTGGAAAAAGCGTTCGAGCTAGCCAGTGCTCACGCCATCCTAGATGCGCTGGTACAGCGGGGTGTCCAGGGACGACTCCTCTCCTGGATAGAGGACTACCTGCTACACCGACGCGCCCGGGTCAGGTTCCAAGGCCACCTTTCAGCCTACCGGGACCTAGAGAACGGCACTCCGCAGGGTGGGGTTCTCAGCCCCGTCCTCTTCAACCTCCTAATGGAACAGTTGGTGAGCCTACCCTTCCGGGGTGGCACGGCGCTTCTCAGCTATGCCGACGACCTGGTTCTTGTCGTCTCGGGCAAAACCCGAGGCAATAGGATCACCAGAGCACAAGAGGGCCTTGATCTTATCTCTAACAAGTGTGAAGAACTGGGCCTCAAGATCTCAGCTGAGAAGTCCAAGGCCTTGATGCTTAAGGCCACCACCCCGGACACCCACCTCCACATTCAGGGTATCCAGCTGGCTTGGACCAGCTCGTACCAGTACCTGGGAGTATGGGTTGACCAAGGCTTATCCTTCAACACCCAGGTCACCTACCTAAGGGAGAGGACGAGGACGAGAATCAATGTCATGAGGGCGATGACAAGGACACACTCTGGAGCCTCACATGCCGTGCTGCGCCTGTACTACATACAGGCCGTCCGCTCGTTGATTGACTACAGCGCTGTCGTGCTGGTTTCCCTGTCACCCACCCAACAAAGGAGGATCGAGTGCATCCAGAACCAGGCCATGAGGACCATGCTCGGGGCACCTCGCTGGACCAGTATGTCCATAATGCAAAGTGAGACTCGACTGGTACCTCTGGCCTCCAGGGTTCAACATATTGCGACTTGCCGGGTGGCTAAGATCCTCCGACAAGACAGGGAGACCATAGCACGAACCAAAATCAAAAGGACCCTACCGCAGCGACGGGACCTCTTCAGCACAAACACCTGGCTACGGAGGATAGCTGACGCCACCAATGCACTGTTCGACGACGGTCAAATAGCCATGTGGAGTCCGGATCTGGCCGTTGCAAACTACGTTGTACCGGCCCCATGGCAGCCCCCACCCGTCGAAATCATCATCAACAACCCGCCAGCAAGGAAGGCACAGTGCACACAACACGAGCTGCGGTTACACGCGCTGGCATCTGTGACACAGGCCAGCATCCCAGGGGGAGCCGTGTACTACACAGACGGATCTGTGGACCCTGTTCGAGGCACGACCGGAGCGGCGGCAGTCACCGGCGGGGAGACGCTGTCATGGAGGACCCCCGACCACTGTTCTACCCTGCAGACGGAGTTAGTTGCCATACAGCAAGCCCTGGAGCACGCCCTTCACCATCGTGAAGGTGCGGTAATTATACACACAGACTCCAAATCTTCCCTCCAGACACTCCAGCAAGCCAGCCCCACCGACAACATCCAGCTGGTAACATCCATTCACCTCAGCGCGCAGAGACTTGCCGGTGAAGGCCGGCACCTACGGATGAACTGGGTACCCAGTCACGTGGGGCTCCGAGGGAACGAGTTGGCGGATGCAGCAGCCCGAGCAGCTAGCACCATGCCCGCAGTATCCTGCTACGTCCTCCCCAGCCTGCAGCAGATCAAGACGCAGGCTAAGCGGAGCACCTGGCACTCCGCTCATCACCACCATCGCACCATGGAGAGAACCTCGCGGCAGGCAGCATGGTACGCTGCCACCACAAATTACCAGCCGCTACAATGCGGCCGTCCGCTAACTAGAGCCGACCAAGTTCGGTTGCACAGGCTCCGGCTCGGGTACGGCACGCTGGAGCAGCTACGGCCCGAGTTCAGTGGTCAGGAGTGCGAACACTGCGGCCTCCAGAGCCGTCGACCGCTGATACACTACCTGGTTCACTGCCCCGCCACAGCTCAACTAAGACAGCAACCCATCGAGGGCCCACAGGATGAGGAAGCTTTGGCCGCCCATTTGGTCAGGCGGGCTCTTAACACACCTAGCAAATTGCTAACCATCATGCGAGACATTCCGCCCCCTCGCTGAAACATGGTAGCAAAATATCGGGGCGTAAGCCCCAGCGGCGGGCTTGTGGCCCGCGCATTTTTATATGTATATGTATATAGTTATAAGTATATGTATGCACGAGTATATATACATACGTGTATGTGATTGTGTATATATTCATGTACTAATGTTAAATAATAAACTAAAAAAACTATCATTTGTACTTTCCTTGTAGACGTAAGTAATAACTCTCGTTATATATCTTTTGTTCTACCTGTTTATTTGTATTTGTATTTTTGTAATTTATTTTGTAACTTATATGTACCAACATTTGTATTCATTATTGCAGAAATTTTGTCAATCCTGATGATGTCTCTTTGAAGACGAAAGCTCGAGAATATTAAATGGAAAACTTTGGAGAACTTGTATCAGCTCACCCTACAACTGGAAAAAAGTTGATAAGACAAATAGAAAACATTAAGAAAAAGTTTAACAATTGTCAGAATGCTGTCGTATTTAATTCTACATGCATATATATATATATATATATATATATATATTTTTATTATTATTTTTTTTTTTTTTTTTTCAGAAACCACCGGGAAATTGAAAAAACAGATACCGAACGTTTTCGTCTATTTAGACATTTTCAAAGGTACAAAAAAGCAATACAGAAAGAAACAATAAATACATAAGAAGACAAGGATACTCGGAGAGGTCCCATGTTACATTTTATCACGCACAATTTTGTCAATAATAAAATTGTCCAATTTAAATAAACCCAAACTCAAGTTCATGTTATTTCCAAAAATTCTTTTTATAAAACAAGATTCAATAATATTTCTTTCTATAATATTATTACAAGAAGTAATTATTTTAGAATTTCCCCAGTCAATATTATGACCATAATCCCTTTGGTGGACAAATAATCCACTGGACACTTGCCCCGTTCTAATACTATATTTATGTTGGCCTATTCTTTTTCCTAAGCCTTTGCCTGTTTGGCCTATATAAATAAAATCACAATTTTTACATGGTATATTATAAATACATCCTTCTTTACTTCTTGGGGAATTTTTAATTAACAGACTCTTAATGTTGTTATTATTTTTGAATACTATCTGGATACCAAATTTTTCAAAAATGCTAGGAAGATGGATTAAATTTTCGTGGTACGGAATTGTTAGCATATTTTTATAATTAAATGGTTTGACCTGCGACGTATTAAGAAAACATTTCCTAGCTTTGATTTTTGTTTTATCAATAAGATGTTTTGGATATTTTAAATTTTCTCCAATGTCATAGATGAATTGTATTTCTTGATCCAAGAACTCAGGGGAACAAATTCCATAAGCTCTCAGGAACATTGAAGAAAAAACTGACAGCTTGGATTTTTGACTGTGATACGAGTAAAAATGAATGTACGAGAGGACATTGGTCGGCTTCCTGTAAACGTCAAATTTAAAGTATCTTCCACATCGGTAAATATTTACATCTAAAAATGGTAATATATTATTTTCTTCAACCTCTACTGTGAATTTAATGGAATGCACCAAATTATTTAAATCTGACAAAAAAGTATCCAAATATTGATCATTAGGCCAAATGCATAATATGTCGTCAACATACCTGTACCAAACTGCATTAATTGGAAGAATGTTTGGTAATAACTCTCTTTCAAAAAACTCCATATACAAATTGCTAAGAATTGGAGACAGACAGTTCCCCATGGCCATACCAAATGTTTGAGTATAAAAGTTTCCATTAAATTCAAACTTAGAGTCTATTACACATAATTTGATTAAACTAATAATAGTATGAGCAGGGAGTGTAAAGTCATGTTTCTTTAATTCTTTTTCTAGAAATCCTAACAAATCTAAAACCGGGACTCGGGTGAATAAACTTTTAATATCGAAACTAACCAACTTAAAATCAAATGTGATATTATGTCCAAGCAGCTTTTCGGTTAAGTCAACATTATCTTTGATATGAGAGTGGGAAATTGTCCCAACAAGAGGACTAAGAAGAGACACTAACCATTTTGACAACTTATATGTGCAAGACCCAATAGAACAAGTAATGGGCCTAACTGGATTATTAACTTTATGAGTTTTAATTAGACCATACATGTATGGAAGTGACG
>NC_134813.1:5845349-5875349 GCF_046742065.1 Oratosquilla oratoria
ACGACCGCGGAATCCTCTACCACGTAACTCTTGCAAACTTCTCTTTCCTATCTCTCCACTTTCAAGGCTTACCATCTTGCGGCGTCCAGTCAGTTGTGCACTTGTTCTTTCTGTTCTTTCTAAAATATATTTCCGTTTCTTTATGATCTCTGCACTCCAATCTGCGCTTTTACCCAAATTGCTCTCTTTGTTTTTTTATATAAATAACACTAATCTCGCCGCTATCTGTAAATTCTTGAACGATAATTTTTTTTATTTTCTCAAGTCATTGTTTTATGCCCCATTTTGCATAAGTTTCAATTGCCATATAAAAAATAGCGCGTGGAGAAAAAATAGAATACTTCAAAAAATAGAATACTTCAAAATAGCGGTTCGTATGAGGACACTTTCCTTCAGGAAATAAACCAGCAACTTTAATTTTGAAATGGAGTAAAACTTCATCGTCTTCGTCAGTTTCCAAATTTCACATCCGTAGATTACAGCTGGGGTGATACAGTAATTGTAAACTCTCCGTTTCAGACATGAAGCTGGGGATTCTCCCATAATTCTATATCTGAGTAAAAGCAGCAACGACTGCAACAGCACTGTAGTCGAGAGGCCAAACGCAGAGTATAGGATCCAATATATTTGACGTTTCGCCCAGCTGAGCTTCTTCATTGGATCCCATACTCTGCGTTTGGCCTCTTTCCTACAATTCTATATTTACCAAACATTTCCCAAACAATTGTGTTCCGAATTTTTACATATTGTTATGATCGATTCGGATTTAATAATTATGTTATCCAATGTCAAGATTATCATTACAAAGAATTACAAAGGCAGAGCATGCCGACAGGAGACCTTTTGGTCCTTAACTAGGTCGATTGATTTACTTTGAACTTTAAGTGTGAGCGTGTTTGTGTGTGTATGTGTGTGTGTATTTACCTAGTTGTATTTTACGGGAAGGGGAGTTATGTTCGTGGTGTCCCGTCTTCATATCTCGTTTTATCTAGACTGTTTAAATCCGTGTATAGTTTTTGCACACACCACTTTCTCATCTAACTTGTCCCAAACGTCTATTACCTTGTGGGGAAAGCTGTTCTTTTTCAGGTCTCTTCTATAACTGTCTTTCTTGATTTTCTTTCCGTGTCCTCTTGTATTTCTACTATCCCATTTTATTAGATCCTCTCTGTCAATAGTTTCTATGCCTTTCATGATTCTATAAATAGTTATCAAGTCTCCTCTCTCTCTTCTTTGTGTGTGTGTGTGTGTGTGTGTGTGTGTGTGTGTGTGTGTGTGTGTGTGTGTGTGTGTGTGTGTGTGTGTGTGTGTGTGATCGTACCTACAGAACCTTCACTGCTTGTGGTTCTTAGCAATACGTTTTCATTTTGTTTTGTTTTCAATCTCGCCTCACACGAGCCCGTGTTCGAACCCCCATGGCAACTGGTGATTGCTCCTTGCCTTGGCAGTCATAGCACAAAGGGTAAAGGTGGTAGTTTTGGCTGCAGGAAGGCGCCCTTTCGGTACACGTTCTTCAACGAGGCTGAAACCACGCGAAATGTCTCTACTAAGGACCTGTGATTCAAGGCAGACCTTGAAGGAGGAGGGCGGAGGTGAGAGGAGGAGAAGGAGGAGGACGAGGAGGAGGAGGAGGACGAGGAGGAGGAGGGAAGGAGGATGAAGAAGAGGACGCCTAAGAAGAGGAGGAGGAGGGAAGGGAGGAGGATGGAAAAAAAGATGATGATGGAGAGGCGGAGGAAGAGGAAGAGGAGGAGGATGAATAAGAGGAGGATGAAGAAGAGGATGATGGAGAGGAGGAGGAGGAGGAGGAGGAGGAGGAGGAAGAGGAGGAAGAAGAAGAGGAGGAGGAGGGAGGGGCAGATCAAGGTAAAACCCTTGGTAAGACTGGCTTGAGGCGTACACATCCAGACCACAAACTGCGTTGAAGGATTCAGGAAAAATAAATAAATGAATAAATAAATTCTTGTGAATCTTCATTTCTTTTCCCCGTAATTCTGCGTAGTCACTGTTGTTAGGCTATTAAACCTGGAATAACACGGTGTAAAAACAATACCAAGCTACGCGCACACGCACATACAAACACACAAACAGATGAACATTCACATATTGAGGGAAAAATTAAATGGCCTATCATTATAGCCAAGCCATTCATTGATGGGATATTAGAGAAGAAATGGTACTTTACTTCTGTCATATATACATACACACACGCACACACATATATATGGTTTGGTAGACAGGCTTCATTACTCCTATCCCCAAATCTTTTAATCCCCAATCCTTTAGTGATCTAAGACCCATTACTATCACTCCCATTCGTGGTCTTATTTGTGAGGATTTTGTCTTCGAGCGGTCATATTCCAAAGTCAGCAAATTCATTGATCCCCAGTAGTTTGGTAACGTGAAAACATCCTCCACCACTCACTATCTTATTAGTTTCCTTGACTTTATCTATAAAAATCTCGAGCAGCGCAAGATTTCACTTGCAGTTCATTGACTTCAAGAAAGCCTTCTGCCATTTTTTTTTTTACCACATCATCACCAAAGCCAACCTTGACCTTCCTACCTCCTTGGTGGATTGGCTATCTGAGTTCCTGACGGACCGTTGTCAAGCTGTCAGATATCAGGGACACGTCTCTGCAGTCCAGCACCTATCCTATGGGGTACCACATGGAACAAGAATGGGGCCACTGTGCTCCCTAATGCTCATCAACGATGCCCTGGGAGGCACACCGCACAGGTGGAAATATGTTGAGGACTGCACGGTGGGGATCCCTGTGTCCAACACTGACCTGGACTACAACCCACTGGAGGACATGCTGGACAGGCTACACATATGGACAGTGCACAACAGAGTCTCCATTAACCACAAGAAAACTGTGGTAATGCACTTCCACACCTCCAATGACGTTCTCCCCCCCCCCCCCCCACTGCTGACAATTGACGGCCAATTCCTACAAGTTGTCCAATCAACTAAGCTGCTGGGGATAACCATCGACAATATGTTGACTTGGAAGGAGAATACCGCCAACACCGTCAGGGCAGCCTCCTACAAGCTGTATATGCTGCGTCGACTGAGTTCATCTACACTTCATTTTACCCAAGTTGATGTACGCGTCACCTTTCTGGGCCTCCTCACTCATAGTCACGCAGCAGTGGCAGCTGGAGAAAGTGCAGAAAAGAGCCTATCGTATAATCCTTGGCAAAGAATACACTACCTATCAGCACGCTCTCACCACACTCGGAATTCCTACCCTTACTGACCGCTATCTTCAGAGTCTGAGGTCATTTGCGGTCACCCTAGTTAAACATCCTCGGCACCGGAACCTTCTACCTCCACAGGTATCACAACCACGGCTACAGGTGCGGCACCACAATCCCATCAAGCCGATCAGAGCACGCACCAACCGGTATAAGAAGAGCTCCATACCGACATTTGTGGGCTTAATCAACAACAAGAGATAACAATGTTGCACAACACATCCATTCCTTAGCTTATGCTTTGTTTAGTTTTTTCAATACTTGTAACATCTTTTCACTGTCATAGTTTTTAATTATATAATCTTTTAGGAAGTATATTTTCAGCAGTAATACTGCTATACCCAATAAACCGTATATTATTATCATGTTTATATATATATATATATATATATATTATATATATATATAATTATATATATATATATATATACATATTTAACACACACACACACACACATATATTTTATATATATATATATATATATGTGTGTGTGTGTCTGTGTGTGTGTGTGTGTGTGTGTGTGTGTGTGTGTGTGTATTTACCTAGTTGTATTTTACGGGCAGGGGAGCTATGCTCGTGGTGTCCCGTCTTCATATCTCATTTTATCTAAACTATTTTTAAATTCATGTATTGTTTTTGCACACACCACTTTCTCATCTAACTTGTTCCAACTGTTTATTACTCTGTGAGGAAAGCTGTTCTTTTTCAAGTCTCTTCTATAGCTGTCTTTTTTTATTTTCTTTCCGTGTCCTCTTGTATTTCTGTTATCCCATTTTATCAGATTCTCTCTGTCAGTAATTTCTATGCCTTTCATGATTCTGTAAATAGCTATCAAATCTCCTCTCTCTCTTCTTTGCTCTAGTGTCTGTAGTTCAAGTTTTTCTAGTCTCTCTTCATATGATAGTTTTGAGAGTGTTGGTGCCAGTTTTGTAATTGCTCTTTGTATTCTTTCAAGTTTTTTTTATAAAAAAAATTGTACTTGGTGACCATATCGTTGCTGCATATTCCAATCTTGGTCTTATCAGGGTGATTAGGATTTTCTTCACCATTTCTTCATCCAGGTATGTAAATGCAACTTTGATTGTTCTTATTAAATTATAAGTTTCTCCAAAAATCTTATTTATATATTTCTCAGGTGACATATTATTCATAACAATGACTCCCAGGTCCTTCTCATTTTCTACTTTTTTTATTCCTTCTTCTCCCAATTTATATGCTCCTGTTATTCTGTTTTTGCTTTTTCCAAATTCCATTATACTACACTTTTTTGTATTGAACTCCATCTCCCACTTCCTACTCCATTCCTGTACTATATTTAGATCTCTCTGTAGTGATTCACAATCTTCTTCATTTTTCACTATTTTCAGTAGTTTTGCATCATCTGCAAAGAAGCTCATATAGCTTTCTATTCCTTTATCCATATCATTAATATATATAGCAAACATTATTGGGGCCAGAACTGTTCCCTGCGGAACACCGCTTATTATTTCATCCCATTTTGAGTGCTGGTTTCTTATCACTACTCTCATTTTTCTTTCTTGCAAAAAGTCTTCCATCCAATTTAGTAGTTTGCCCTGTATTCCTCCTTCAGTTTCTAATTTCTTAAGCAACTTCTTATGTGGAACTTTGTCAAAAGCTTTCTTTAGGTCTAGAAATGCACAGTCCGCCCATCCATCTCTTTCTTGTATTATATCTATTAGCCTTGAATAGAAACATATTAAATTGGTGACGCATGATCGTCCTTGTCTGAATCCAAATTGCCTTGGATTTAACACTTTGTTTTTTTCTAAATATTTTACCCATCTACTTTTGATAATTCTTTCACAAATTTTTGCTATTGTACTTGTTAGAGAGACTGGTCTATAGTTTGTAGGTTCTTTTTTATTTCCTCCTTTATATATAGGTACTATATTTGCTTTTTTCCAATCTTCTGGAACTTTTCCTTCTTTCAAGGAACTGTTTAGTATGCTATGTATTTTGTCTGCCAGTTCATTCCAGCATTCTTTCAGAATCCAGTTTGCTATATCATCTGGTCCATGCGATTTTCTGACATCAAGATTACTCAAGTGTGTCAATATTTCATTCTTTGTTACTTCTATTTCTTCCATAGGGGGGACTTTCTCTTTCCATTCAATCTCTTCAGGTTGTATGTTCTCCCTTGTAAACACTGATTTAAAATGTTTGTTCATAATTTCCGCCATTTCCATTTCCTCAGTGTATTCAACTCCCTCCTGTCTTAATTTCTCCAAGTCTTGTTTGTTTTTCAGTTTATTGTTTACAAATCTGTAGAATAGTTTTGGTTGATCTTTACACTTTTCTATGACATCTTTTTCATATTTTCTCTTTTCCTCTCTGCACGTTTGTACATATTCATTTCTATAACAGGTATATATTTTCCATTTTTCAGGTCTTCTGTCTTTTTTCCATCTGGTCCAGGCTTTGTCTCTTTTGTCTTTTAACTCCCTACATATTTTATTGTACCAGCATTTTACATATTCTTTTTCTTGTTTTTGTCTTGGGACATACTTTTCCACTCCTTTTTTGTAAATTTTTGTCAAAATATTCCATTTCTCTTCCACTGTTGTTTCTTCTTTGTATATTTCTTCCCAGTTTTCTTGTTGAAAGAATTCTCTTATTTTATCAAAGTTTGTTTTTTCATACATCATTCTTCCTTTTCTATATTGCTCATTTCTTTTCATATATTTTTCTTCATTAAGTTCCAGTTCAATCAATATGTGGTCACTTTTACCTATTGGTGTTTTATATTCAATCTTGTCCACTATTCTAGGTTCAGATGTAATTATTAAGTCTAGTCTCGGTGGTTCTTCTTCATTTCTATACCTGGTGTTCTCCTGTATCCATTGTGTCATTGTATGGTCAGTAATCATCTCAAGTAGAGCGTTTCCCCATGAGCCGTCTCCACCCTTTACTGTCATTTCTTCCCAGCAGATTTCTTTGCAATTAAAGTCGCCCATTATAACTATTCTTCCTCCATCTTCCATTATTTTATTTAATGTTATCTTTGTGTCCTCTAACATACTTTTATGTTCACTCTCCTCCCATGAGGCTGTTTTCGGAGGCACATAATTTATCACAAATTTTCTGCTCTTCTTATCTCTGTCTTCCACTTCTATCATAATCATCTCTACTGTATTCTTTCCATATATGACACCCTTCACGTTTATATCCTTTTTAGTCAGGAACATAACTCCACCCCCTTGCTTTTTCTCTCTGTTTTTAATCCAATAATTATATGCATCATGTCCTACACTGTTGGGTGGTAGTGGGCCTTTTAATTTTGTTTCTACAATTCCCATTATGTCCGGTTCTTTTTCTTTCAAATAATCATTCAGCTCATTCAATCCTGTTATTAATCCATCTATATTTGTGTAAGACACTCTTAGTTTTGTCACTTCCATTGTGTTCTCTGTTTCCCTTTTGTTTTTCTCTTGTATGTCGAACTGCCTTAGTTTCATATTCACTACTCTCCAATAGAATCTCTCTTTCTCTGACTCCGTTCTGCTCTCGTTTTTTTTCTTAGCTTCAAGTCTTTTCTGCTTTTCTTCCTCTCTTTCCTCTTTATTCATTTCCCTTTTATCCATACCTTTTTATATTGTTCACTTGTTGCTAGTTTCCCTGTTTTGGATAAGATATTCTCTGCCGTCGTTTGTGACCTGAATTTAATCTTAATTGGTCTGGTCTTATCTGTACTATACTTTCCGAGCCTGAATTTTTCCTCAATTTCCTTCATAATTTCTGGTTCATCTTCCTGAACTAGTTTTAGTAAACTGCTTACTTTTTCATTTTCCTCATTGGTTCTTGAGGTTCTATCTGGGTTATGTTTCTCTTCCATTCCTAATATAATTATACATTTCTTTTTGTCAGCTAAGTCTCTTACTATATTCTCCTTCTGTCTCATCACTTTAATAACTGAGTCTTCAGTTTGTTCTCTCATTTGCTGTTTAATTATATCAGTAAATGCAACTTTACTGTTTTCTTTTATCGACTTCCATCCCTCTCTGTTTTCTTTACTATTCCTCTTCAATTCCTCATTCTCCACCTTTACTTCTTTTAACTGTCTTTTCAGGTTTTCTATTTCATCAGTTAAGTTTTTGTTCGCCTTCTCTAGTTCTTCCAATTTTTCAACTCTTTGTAGAATGTTGTTAACATGACCGAACCTACGCTCCAAGTCCTCGCTCATTATATCGACCTTCTCTTCTAGTCTTGTAAGTCGGGGGGGGGGGGGGGTGCCCCCCCCCTCTTTAAATCCCTGGAAAATATTCTCATCACTTTCTACTGTATTGCTCTTCTCTATACTTCTAATCTTTACATTTTTATTAGACATTTCATCGTCGCTCAGCTGATCGGGGGGCCTTTTGTTTACCTTTCGCCTGTCTGCCTGGGCCAAGTCTACTCCTTCCTCATTTCCTTCCATTTCCCTCAGCAATCCCTCCCCTTCTCTTCTTTCCCTACTTTCCTACTACCCCACGAGCAATTTCCCCCACCATGTAAATACAATAGGCACTTCTCTTTGCGTTGGGATCCACAAAACTTCAATTTTCTTCAGAACGTATTCTAAGCCGTCCGTTCGTTGAAGTGTGTGTGTGTGTGTGTGTGTGTGTGTGTGTGTGTGTGTGTGTGTGTGTGTGTGTGTGTGTGTGTGTGTGTGTGTGTGTGCCGCTTTTGTGTTTTTTTTTTTTTAAATGTGTTCTCCAGTCTCGGTCATCCAATTTTTCTTTTGTTTGCTCGGTGGGGTCCCCGAGTGGTGGTGGCCGACCTATATGTAATGGTGACCCTTCTTGTATTTTATATTTTCCCGTTGTTTTTATTTATTAATATGTATATTTGTTGTTGTATGTTAGTAGCCACCCTAACAGTGTGTGTGTGTATAGAAAGATATATATGGAAGCAAATGATGATAGGGGTTCGAGAAATGCATTTTCGTTCTTTCCGTCATGGTCGGCACAATTTTGCAAATCTGTCTCGTCCGCCTTCGAAGAAGGGGAGCCTCGCGTCCGGCGAAGGGCGACACGATGTTTGTCCAGGAGGATTCTTCAAGATGCCAAAACACAGCAACCATCAAGATCACTTTTATCTACAGGATAAAAAACCGCCCGGACTTGGCGGTTGGTGGATCTGCGCCCAGTCTCCATCGTCGAGAACCCAAGGAACAGGAAACTGCCTTCCAACAGAAAGGAAGACAATAATAAGGCAGCCGGTGCTAAGAGAAAGCGCCTGGAAGTCCCGCCCTCCGGCAGCAGCAGCAGCAGCAGCAGCACGGGTTGCCTGTGACTGCTGTGAGCCCATGACGGGCGTGGAGGAGGGAGGCCTGACCTCCGGCATCAGCAGCACCCGCAGAACCTGCGACTGCTGTGAGCCCATGTCGGGAGTGGAGGAAGGGCTCCGAGATCCCCGTGGCGTCGTCGTCGTCGTCAAAGATGACACCCTAGATTTCTGAGGGAACCATAGGAACCACATGAAAAAAGCTCCTTAAAAAAAAGGGGGGGGAGGGGGAGCTTTGGTAAATTGTGCCAAGGAGAGATAAAGAGGGCCTATGTCGCTGATTGGACGCGCCCGACTCGAGCCACAACGAACAAAAAGGCCATTTCGAGACGAAAAACGCTCCGTTGAAAAAAAGAAGAATAGGAGCGTTGGCAAACTGCGTCACCGACAAGAAAGATGCCTGTGCCGCTGAATGAAAGCACCTGGTTCCAGTCCCAACCACGAAGTCACTTGTGCCCCTTTGCCCACGGGAGGAGGTCTGAAAAAAATCTCCCCGCGGCAGGCAAAAGGAACACGCCAAATTCGACCTGGGCAGTCATCAAACGACTGGTTTCACACATTTTTTTGGCTGCAACCCAAATGAGGGTCGCGAGGATGTTTCTGAGGGTCGTTGGACAGTCTTGGAAAAGAAAAAAAAAAAAAAGTTTGATAATATCATAACGTATATAGATAAAGACAGAATTTCGAAATGACAGGGAAGTAGAAATAAGCAATTATTCAGTGGCGCAGTAGGATCAGTCCAATAGCATACGCGGGACCTTCGTTTGGGATCATTCAGGAAGAGATGACCTTTGGGAGCGACGATCAAAAGTCGGATCGCCTCAAACTCAAGAGCACCGTTGTCTCAACCTTAGGGTTCCGCAAAAGGTCCCTAAGGGTTCCGCGAGAACAAGGGAGATAAGCTAATGCACTTTTGATTTTTTTTTTAATTTCATATACGTAATATAATTAAACACGAACGACATATTCTTCGTTATAGTAATAAAATGAGGAAGATATGGTATACGTTTTTTTTCTGCGCAGAGGTTCCTTGAGACATGCAATCTATTTTAAAGTTTACGCAAGGGTAAAAAGGTTGAGAAACGCTGCTCTAGACGATCATATTCAACAAGGGAGTCAAGACCGATTTGAACATGCCCCCTGAAGCTTCACTTTCAAACCGACGCCATTCTAACCTAAAACAATTATTTTACAAATATGCATTAAGCTACGTTTTATTATACGCAGTATGATAGTACGATACTATAATATATTACTATAGTAAATTACGATCGTTGATTACAAATGGCAAGTGTTGTAAAGATATGACGTCTATGATGAAAGTTAAACTGCTTTGTAAGTTTCCCATCACATGCCGTAGTCATTTTATGGTAATCTTGTAATACCATATTAATACGTTTTACTATATGATAATGCAATATCATGATATCAAATGATTTTGCAATCATTTTACAAATGACATATTGTAAAGGTAATATGACGTCCATGACGAAAGTGGAATTAAATGTTATTTTCCCATCCCCGTAAACTTTTAAGATATATATCTTTATTAGATATAATTTTCAGATATTGTATTCAAGATAATACAACTCCATTTTTATTCTTTTGGTAGGGATCTTGGAGCTACATTTCACTCCAGCTACCGCGGCAATGCTAAACACAGAAAATGTCAACACTTGCATTCAAGAAAACTAAACTACAAGCAGTAACCTTAATGATTAACATTATTAGCGTGACTATTTTCCTTTTTTTTTTTATCTTTTTTACGCTAATAATCAAGTTACAATAATCTCCCATTTATGTTTTACTTTTTTTCTTTTCTTTACGCTAATAACCAAGTTACAACAATCACGTCATAAGTATGAAAAGAAAAGAAAAGAAATTAAAGAAAGATCAAAATTGAAATAAATGGATATGGTGAAGGGACATTAGATGCAAAAACATCTTTCGATCAAGGATGAATATGGAAAAGATTCGTGAATATAATGGTTACAAACTAATGAATAAATATTCCGAAGATAGAGGTTTTCATATGACAGATGTTAACCGGCTCTAGCTGTATATAAGGCCCTACTGTGATTATGCTGTTCGTCTTGCCATACAGAAATTGACCCAATTTGTTTAGTCGAGATCAGAGACAACTCATCATCCACAAGGTGCAAAGATAGGACAAGACGACAAATGTGTATTGGATGAATATGGTATGTGTGTGGTATATGTACTTTGACCTGCCCACCCTCTTTAAAAGGGGAAAAAAAGTTTTCATATGTATGGCTACCTCCCTTGTAAGGGGGAAAAGCCTTTGGTGTATGTATGTTTCTAAATAACTGGCTGTACAGGAGAGCAGTTGTTGGTTACTCCCAATGTGTTAAAAAGTGTAATAAATACAGTTGAAGTTAATAGATACCTTGGGTCCACTCCAGAGATTGAGTGTCAGCCCCTCAGGGCTGCACCCTAAGATGGAGGGGAGGGTGGTCTGACAAGTTTTGAAAATGGGCAGTTGTACTGTCCATCTTGTACGGCCACCACAGTTGGTCCCTTCATAATAATAATATTAATAATATATACATATACCAAAGGCTTTTTCCCCCTTACAAGGGGGGTAGCCAAAAAGCAAAAGGCATAAAAACCATTCCCACCCCTTTCATCCCTAATACACTCCACTCCCCTCCACCCTCCCTCTTATCTTGGCACCTCCTGGATGATGGGTCATCCCTACATCCTGTCCACCACCCTGGGTCAGAGGCAGTGTCACAAGACACAGCACATTCACAGCTAGGCCGCTTCATTAAATCAGCGAAACCCCCTCATGCAGAAAAGGAGAAGACGGAGAGAAATCCCTTCGGGCTGCGTCAAATTTTTCTGACACATATTACCTCACCCCCCATACCCCCACCCATTCCACCTCATGCATCACATCATCATCCATATACAACCATTCTTCATTCACCCCTGTCTTCTGTCCTCTCCCGTCCTTCCTCAACAGACATTCCCCTCTTCCCCAAAGCCCCTTTCACCCTGTCCATCCATCTCATCCTGGGTTGCCCTTTCATGTTCACTCCTCCACATCTGCCTTCCATACCTCTTTTACTAGTCTTTCTTCACTCATTCTTTCCATGTGTCCAAACCATCCTAATACTCTTTCATCCACCCTATCTCCCAACTCCCTTACCACCCCCATTCTCCTCCTCACCTCCTCATTTCTCACTCTATCCAACCTAGTAACCCCCATCATACTTCTCAGACACCTCATCTCAAACACATTCAAACTCCTCTCTTATGTTCCATGTTTCTGCCCCATACAGTGCTGTTGGCACAATCACTCCTTCATACAATCTCCTCTTAGCATCCATTCCCAAATGTCTATTCCTCATTACACTTTTTAATCCACCAAAGCATTTACTCACTTCTCTCAATCTACATTCTACCTCCACCTCCACTCCACTCTTTTCTGCCACATTCGCACCCATTCGGTCTCTCTTGAGTTTCTTGAGCGATTGGTAGATCCGGTAGTGGCTTGCTAGGCCTATCCCACCTTCTCTAGTCTGCTAATTAGTACCTCCTACAAGTCTATTGCTCCCCAAAAGAATTACAGGTCCTCCACCACTGGCCCCAAGCAGACTAATGGTTGGAACAAGCTGTCACACCTCAGCAAGGTTACACGGACTCTTGCGACAGTGGAGTGTTGGCCCCTGCCACCGTGACAGCACATTCACACCCTAGTATCTAAAACTATCCACTTCCTCCAGTCGCTCTCCCTTAATGCTCACTTCCAGTCTGCTGCCACTTTCACCCCTTGTACATCTCATCACCTTTCTTTAACCCACATTTATCTTCAAATTTCTTTTTTCACACACTCTCCCAAACTCTGTCACCAACTTCCTCAATCCCTCCTCTGATCCTGCCACAAGCGCAGTGTCGTCCGCAAATAACAGCTGCCTCACCTTCCACTTTTCTCCATTTTCTACAAACATCTCCAATCCCTGAGCCACTACCCTTGCATTTACCTCTCGCACCACCCCATCCATGTATAAGTTGAACAGCCAAGGTGAAATAACATCCCTGATGAAGTCCCACCTTTACCTAGAACTACTCACTCTCTCCATTTCTAATCCTGACACATTTTCTACTATTCTCAAAAACTCTTGACAGCTCCTAGAAGCTTTCCTCCTATCCCGTATATCTGCAATACCTCCCACAGTGCCTTCCTGTCTACCCTGTCATAAGCCTTTTCCAGGTCCATAAGCCCAAAAAACATCCTTACCTTTTCCTATAGCTTTCTCACATATCTGTCTTACCACAAAAGTCTGATCTATGCAACCTCTACTTGTCCTAAATCCACACTGTTCCTCACCAATTACTCCCTCTGTTCCTCTCCTAATCCCCTCAATCAAGATCCTCCCATAAGCCTTCTCAACTACACTTAACAAGCTAATCCCTCTGAAACTACTACACTCACACTTGTCCCCTTTTCCCTTGTAGAGTGGAACTATACAGGGACACCTCCAGTCCTCTGACACTCTACCCTCCCTTCACCAAACATTAAATAACCTCACTTGCCAGTCCATCACTGTACCTCCTTTTTTTAGACATTCTGCATGGCATCCATCCAGATCAGGTGCCTTACCTGCTCTCATCATCTTAACTGCCTTCACTTCAGCCTTCCTTATTTCTCCTCCATTTTCCTAACTCATTATGGTCATTTTATTAGCACTTCCAACTGCAACTATCTTTCCCTCCCTATCCTCCTTCACATTTAGCAACTCCCTAAAATACTCTGCCCATCTTCCTCTTACTGCCTTCTCTTCCATTATCATCTCTCCATCTGCACCTTTTATCTTTTCTTCTCTACTTGATTCGCCTCCTCTTCCTCTCTTAATTTTTCTCCAAAACATCTTTTTATTACTTTCAAAATTTTCTGTCATACTCTTAACCCATTTCACATCTGCTCTCCTCTTTGCCTCCTTTACCTTGTGCTTTACTTCTCTTCTCTTTTCTTTGTACCTCTCATATGACTCCCTCGTCCTATTTTGTAACCAATCTGTGAAAGCTCGCTTCTTCTCTTCTACAACCTTCTTTGTTTCCTCATCCCACCACTCGCTTCCCTTCCTTCTTGTTCTACACACCATCTTTGCACACTTTGACTCCCTCCTTGAACCATCCCCATTCCTAGATCTCTATCCTTCAATCCTTCCCACTCCTCTCTCAGCTTCTTGTACTACTCTTCCTTTTCCTTCTCATTTAAAGAGTTCACTCTAAGCACCTACCTACCTTTGTCCTTTTCCTCTTTCTCCATCTATCCTCCACTCTCAACTTACCTTCCACCAAAAAATTATCTGATATTCCACCACTCTCTCCCCTTAGAACATGTACATCCTTAACTCTATTATACTCCTTTCTACCACTACATAGTCCATTAATGCTCTGTCTACCACCCTTCCATCCACCACCCTCTCCCATGTGTACTTATGCTTGACTTTCTTCCGAAATACTGTATTTGCTATCATCAACTCTCTAGACACATCTCCACCATCAACTCTCCACTACAATTATTTTCTGGATCTCCACATTTCCCAACCATTCCATCAATTGGTTCATTTCCTACCCTATCATTAAGGTCTCTCAACACTACTACATTAACGTTCCTCCCTAATCCCTCTATGCACTCATTTAAATCTATCCAAAAAGCCTCCCTTTCTTCTACACTCTTCTCACTACCAGGCCCATATACACTTACAAAAACCCACATCTCCTTTCCCAGTTTCACCTTCATCCACATTAACCTTGAAGAAACCTCCTTCCACTCCACTACATGTTTACCTATCTCTTCACTTACTAGTATAGCCACCCCTTCTCTCCCTCGCCCTCTCTTCACTCCTGAGAACCTCCCAACTACACTCCCAAACTCACACTCGCCCTTCCCTCTCATCTTAGTTTCACTCAAAGCCAACACATCCATCTTTCTTCTCACAAACATACTACCTATCTCTTCCCTTTTACTCTCATCTGTACCACATCCACGCACATTAAAAGACCCAAACCTTAGGGTGCTGGTTGGAAAACTCCTAGACCCTCTTATGCCTTTACTTTTTTAGGAATGTCCCCTGTGGGGCTACAGGGAGAAGGATGCCTGGTCCCAATCCCCATCCCGTTTTTCTCGCCTCTTACGATCCAAGTGGGAATACTTGGTGGCAGCATTCTTTTTCCCACCACAAGGTAGGCGAAGCAAGGAAATTAAATTCAGAGAAATTATGCAGGACAGCAACAAGGGGTTGGGAAACAGAATAATGGAGGGACAGTAGTAGTATAATAAAAGTTTCATCATTTCTCTGTGAGCTGAGTCCTCCTCTATCACAGACAAAATTGTATGTTGCTCTGGTCCATAGGGACGCCCCATATAGACCCTAAAGTATCAACTGCATGCTACTTTGCTATAACAATATGTAGCCAATACCCCAGACGGGGTAAAAAATAAATAAAGAAAAATTATGAAAAGCAAAGCCCTTCTATGATGGAAATTGCCCCTTCTTCATATTCCATATCCTGGCTATGACTCCCCAACCTCTTCATAAACATAAGGATTATTTGGAAGTTACACATATCTACAGGAATATCTCATGTGGCAGTGGATTTGGTTTAGCATCATGAAGTCTCTGAGAGGTATTGGATAGTACCCTCTAATGTAGAACTTTTTGAAGTTCAGTAAACTCAATATAACGGACGATATGGGGACATGGGTCTGTCGTTATATCCGAAGATCCGTTATAGCCAAGGATCCTTTATATCTGATGGAAATACCGGACAGATCCGTTATGTCCCAAAGTTTGTCCGGTATTAGAAATTAGTAGGATTAGAAATTATGTAGGAAATTTAGAGTAGTATGCTATCTCTATCTACCAAGAGGCTTCTTCCCTTTAAAAGGGAGGTAGATTTCCAAGGTATGAAATCACCCTCACCCAATTCCTCTCCCATTTGTTTCCGTCTCCTTTTAGCTTCTTGTAGATATAGGGTCATGCCTGTCTCCTGCCCACTGCTTCATTCAGAAGCAATGCAGCAAGACACAGAACATCCACAGCAAGGTTGCTTAATCTAATTGGCAGCCCTCCCTTCTCATCCCCTCATGCGAAAAATAGAGGAGGATGTAAGAAATCACGACAGGCTTCCCTCCCCTATGTAATATGCACTTACTACAAATTCCCTTTCTGCCAGGCAAACTCAGAATACCTCCACTCCTAGCCTCTCACCTTAATATCAACTATCTTATCCTATCTATACAGCATGAGCTTTTTCCCCCTTATAAGGGGGGTAGCTAAGTCAGAGGCACGTACCTATTCGCACCCATTTCACTCCCCTCCACCGCCCTTTCCACCCCTCCCATCTCAGCTCATCAAGTATGACAGGTCATACCTGCATCTGCCAACTGCCCTGGATCAAACACAATGCAGCAAGATACAGTACATCCACAGGATGGCCACTTCACTTAATCAGCAATGCCCCCTTCTCTGTTCCCTCATGCAGAAAAAGAAATGGGGAGAAATCCCTTTGGGCTGCATCAAAATATCATTCACACAAACCCCCCTACCAACGTTCCCTCTAAACTGTGCACATGTATTTACCTAGTTGTATTTTACGGGACGAGAGCTATGCTCGTGGTGACTTGTTTTCATATCTCTCCACATCCAGTTTGTTCTTAAAATCGTATATATTTCTGGCATTCACTGTTTCTCTGTTCAGTTTGTTCCAGACACCAATCACTCTATGTGGGAAGCTATTTTTTTTCAGGTCTCTTCTGTAACTGTCTTTCTTTAGTTTCTTTTTGTGTCCTCTTGTTTCTCTTCTGTCCCACTTTAATAAGTCATCTCTATCAAGAACTTCTATCCCTTTCATAATTCTGAAAATGGTCAACAAATTGCCTCTTTCCCTTCTCTCTTCTAGTGTTGACAACTGTAATTTCTCCAATCTTTGTTCATATGTCAGATTTGACAGTGTACGTGCCATTTTTGTCTCTGCTCTTTGGATTCTTTCTAATTTCCTTATGTTCTTTTTTGTGCTAAGTGCCCACATTGATACAGCATATTCTAATTTCAGTCTTATCAGTGTAACAACTATTTTTTTAACCATCTCCTCATCTATGTAGTCAAAGGCCACTTTCATTGATCTTAATAAGTTGTAAGTCTCTCCAAATAATTTATTTACATGTTTGTCAGGTGTCAAGTCACTTAAGATGATTATTCCTAGGTCCCTTTCTGAATTTACTTTTTTGTCTTGTTTCCAATTTTATATTGTCCCAAAACTCTATTTTTACTTTTTTCAAATTCAATTATGCTACATTTTTTAATGTTGAAGTTCATCTCATATCTCTCACTCTATTCCCATATTTTATCCAGGTCATCTTGCACAAATGTCTTACAACTAGTGCACATAAAGAAAAAATGTGTGCACACAAGGTTTTCAAATATTAAAATCCATTCAATAAAAAAGTTCCATCCAAACATCAACCTATAAATTCTCTAAAAATATGGTAACTTGCCAACTGTCAAACCAATAATTGCTTTGGTGGAGGTAATATGTACCGGTAATACAAACTTATAAATTGAGCTTATTTCTTTTAACAATCAAATGGTGACTTGCATGGGTATGCACATACTTTTCAGAGAAGGAAAAGTTTGCAGACAAGAAAATTTCTGCAAACACTCATAGCAAAAAATTAAAGAAAACATTGCCTCTTACACCTCAATCCCCCATCTCTCCCTTCCTTGCATAACAGTATCATCCATACACAGTCATTCTCCATTCATCCCTATCTCCTGCCTTCTCCCTTCCTTGCTCAACAGACATTCCCCTCTTGCTCAACACCCCCTTCACCCCATCCATCCATCTCATCCTCAGTCATCTCCTCAAGTTCATTCCCTCCACCTCTGCCTTTCACTGAGGCTAATTAAAAAGATTTCAATATCCCAGGTAGATAACTGTAAATGTAGGCTAATAAAACAAAGTATCTAAGGTACAAAATATTTCCAGCAACCTGGCTAAGAAGTTGTTACAACAAATCTTACA
Organism: Oratosquilla oratoria; assembly: GCF_046742065.1. Lineage (NCBI taxonomy): Eukaryota > Metazoa > Arthropoda > Malacostraca > Stomatopoda > Squillidae > Oratosquilla > Oratosquilla oratoria. Next base: position 5,862,952 of record NC_134813.1, read on the forward strand.
CATGTGCAATTATTGTGCAAATATTCCAATGAAGGAATCAATCACAAAATCATTAATTCAATTAAGACACAATGACCCACCATGTTTACATCTTTTATATAATTTTCAAGGCATTCTTTTTTTCTTTTAGATTTTGCACAAACTACTCTTCAATTAGGACATTATTCATACACCTGTCCAATGTAAAGTGAATTAATCATGAAGTTCACTTTGGTATCAGTCATTAGAAATCCAAGGACCTGTCTCTATGTAGCACTATATCTAAAGAGCAATTTGTTTCATTTTCCAATACTTTTTAAGTCTCTTGCACCATTCCTGCCAATAATGTTGAAGATGTTCCTCCGTCAATACGTGTGTGTGAGCTGGTAGCCCTGAGTCATATGCCACTACCAGAAGTGCATTATCAACCTGGATGTAAAAAATTAAACAGACTGTATTTCTTGAATCACAGCAAGCATGATTATAAAGCATATCTATTTCAGTTAAATGAAAAAGAAATACAGTCAATCCAGTCTTATGATATATTTCATTGTCACATATTAATAAAATATAACATGAACTACAGGGTGATTCTTGATAATATGAACAATCATTGTTCTTACCTTTCGAGGGAGAACATAGTTACCATCAAAATTAAGTGCTCCCATGTAAGCTACTACTTGCAAGGGATCATCATATGTCTGCTTTAAAGTCAACTTTTGTTTTCCTGATGTCTTCCACTCAATAAGTACCAACATACCCCTGAAAAATACAATAAATAAAACAATCAATCCATTACCCAAAGTCTCTGTTGTTGGACACCCATGGTTCCCAAGTAACTGGCAACAGCCATAAAACGTGCCCATATGTCACTCAAGGAAGAAATACAGTTTTGTTGTTTAAGGATAATCAGTGTGGGGCAGTGTAGGGTATGTTCAGTGCCATTTGAGTAAGGATTGCACCCATGACACTTTGATTATGTGTTGAAACTGCATTAAAGCTGGATAGTGCTTGAATGCAAACACAAGTGTGGTGCTCACTTCTCTTGGGAAGATTTTTTTTTCTGTGGGACTGATGTCAGGGGTGAGAAATGGGGGTGAGAGTGGAGATGGGAGAGTACTGAGTTTGGTGGTCTGTCATGAAGAACTTGTTTTGTGACTAGAATGTGAATGTGTTTTTGCATGGATCTACTGTGTGGTACTGGTAGTTTTAATGTTTGTGTAGATGTGGTCTGATGGGTGGTTATATAGTTGTACAGTTGCCCATACTGTTTGTGTTTGTACAGGTGGAGAGCACATTATTGTGTCAGGTAATGCTGCTACAAAAAATTACTTAGAAATAAATACCCAAGTAAATCACATGGCTTTAGCTGGAATGAGAAAGAAAGGGATGAGTGTAGTATAAATGAAAGGGATGAAAATATCTTTTCTTCGTGGCTAATGTCTTAGCTGAAAGAAAAATATATGTGCAATAATAATAACAATAAAATAAAAATTAACCTACTTGTAATATGCAACACAATCAGTAGCACCTTGGTAATATAAATACGGATGGATGACCCGACTCTCTATCACCTTCACATCCGATACATCACTCAACACCTGTCGGATACTTGTCCAAAGACCAGAGACTGTTGGCATCTCTTCAACTATGGGTGATCTTCCACTCAGTTCTGATTGGATGCATTCATGAAAAAGTTTGCCGCGAGTTAAAAGAGCTGGAAAAAAATTTATACAAATAAATTGTGATGTTTATATTACTTTAGCAATTCTACCACTGTCAATAGAGAAAATATATATTCTGAAAATATTATCATCAACATATACATTTCATAGTTTAATCAATAGAAGAAGCAAAGTAGGACTCGGGAAACATATGTGAGGTATAAAGAAAAAAGAAAAGAAGCAAAACATAAGATAAAGGAGGCAAAGAGGGGATCAGATGTAAATTGGTGTACGAGTATGACAGAAAACTTTGAAAAAAAAAAAATATATATTTGAAGGAAGTTAAGAGGGCAAGGGGAAGTGGGTAAGACAGAGAGGAAAAGGTAAGAAAGTGCAGATGGACAGATATTAATGGAAGTTGATGTGCTAAGAGGAAGATGGGTAGAGTATTTCAGAGAGATTAGAGTATTTCAGAAAGATTAGTAAAAGAAGTATGGATGGTAGAGGTGGACTGAGTGAACTTTATGGAACAACTGAGGATGAGATGGATGGATGGGGTGAAAGGGACTTTGAGCAATAGGAGAGTGTCTGTGGAGCAGGGAAGATAGAAGGCAGGGGATGGGTGTGAATGGAGAATGGTTGTGTATGGATGATATTTTGATGCAGTCCAAAGGAATTTCTCCCCATCTTCTCTATTTTTCGAAAGAGGGGATGGCGAGTGAGGGTCGCCATGTAAAAGAAGTGGCCTTGCTGTGGATGTGCTTTGTTTTGTGGAATTGCTTCTGACCCAGGTAGTGAGTTGGATACAGGGATGACCCTTAAGGGAGATTTAGACGGTCAAACGGTTTGACAAACCCGGTTTGTCAAACATGTGTTTGAAGTAATGTTTGACCGTTTGAATAGGGTATTTGGTTGTCAAACATGTTTTACAAATGTTTGACAACCAAATATCCTGCTCACACGGTCAAATATCACTTAAAACACGTATTTGACCAACCGGGTTTGACAAACCGTTTTATCGTGTAAATGGCCCTTTATCCATGAGGAGTTAAGATTAGAGGGAAACAAGAGTGATGATAGGAGTGGAATGGGAGAATGTCTTTGACTCGGCTACCTTCCTTATATGAAGGAAGAGGCCCTTGGTATCTAGACAGTTAAATCATAGAACAAAAATCATCTATCTTAATCCTATTACTAAATAGTCAAATTTATATATTTCTAACCAAGATATAAAAAAAAATTCTAAAAAAGTAAAACTGAACATATTTTATACTTGCCTTCCCTGTAATCCTGGAATCCTTTTTCACCCAATTCAGCAATCATCTTTGCTTTCCACTTTTCTAATGCAATTCTATTAGCCAAAGGCATAGTTTCATCAAGAATATGACGGACACTGGGGAGCTTATGATATCCCCCTTCAAACATGCCGATGGTTTGCACCAATCCCGTGCCGCTGTTCTCAATGGCTGGAGATGTTAATTCAGGATACAATGGAAATTGTTCAATATGATTTAAGTCTAACGAGTTGGGAGCTGCCGACCATCTAGAATTGTCGATATTTATCAAATTTTCTAATCTGGATGAAGCACTTGAAAAGTCTACCTGAATATCATTGTTTCCATTATTCTTCTCATCACTCTTCTGGTCTTTTTCACTGATACTAAAAGCAAGTTCTTTTTTTTCATCTACTGAAGATGAATTATCTATAACAAGATCATCACACTCCTGTTTCTTGATGATTATTTTCTTTCTTTTACTTCCTGTAAACTTACTAGCACTAATATTCCCATCTCTGTATCCAAATCCATTTTCTATTTTGTAATCTTCATTTCTATATGAGGAGCTTGTGCTTTTTTGAATCCTCTTTACATTTATAACTCCGGAAAGTCTACTATCATCTTGGTCAAATGAAACTTGTCCATTTTCTTTTTCACTACCATACACTAAATGATAATGAGAATTCTCAATTCTGTTTATCAGTGCTCCTGTATCGACTCCGACACTACTTTTCTCTTTTTCTTTTCTTTTCTTTCTTTTCTTACTTTGTGTCTTTACATCTCCAATGGCTTCATTTTTTATTCTACTCTTCTTTTCTCTTTGAGTTTCCAACAATGGCCCAAAGAGATATTTATTGTTAATTGCTAAAGAATGCTTAGTTGTTAGTTCCTTTTTTGCAATCTTTTTAATTTTTGCCTTATTTTCATCACTGAATTCACAAGCATATGCATGGGATGTGTGAACATAGTTTGACTCTCTCATAAAAAGCGCCCACGGAACGGATAAAACATGCTTTCGTAATCTCATTCCTGGCTGCATTCTGAAAACCTGAAATAACAAAAGGTGAAAATATTTCACATTCTCAACTCATAATGCTAAAACCATTATAAGTTTAATTCATAATTTTGAATTCATAATCTTCAGAACCCCTGGAGAGCCTGCAAGACAAATATTCAAATCCCAGACTGGACACAAAAATGGGTGTTGGCTTTATATGTACATAGCTTTACTTTCTACTGGGTTTGCCGAATGCCTTATACAAGTAATGCACACACATTTATTAATTTGTTGCCCCCAGTCTCAAGCGGCCCCTAGACATTCAATATTATTGCGCAATATTTTGGTTTGTGCAATATAATCGATTGTGTGTGGGCAATATTGAAAGGTTGTGCAATATATTGTGTGATTTTCAAAAACTTCAAAATATATTGCGCAAACGGGATAACATTGTGTCGTCTGTAGGCTATATTGCGCAATATCCTGTCAGTGTCTCTCCAGCGGTCATGTAAGGTGGTTGTGTCTCTCCTCAACCTCGCGTTATCATGAGTGACAAGAAAGCCGAAAAAGAATTCATTGCTGAATTTATTGAGGTGTACCGAAGTTGCGGAAATCATTCGGTTCTATCACTCTCAGTTCATTTAGTAATCTTTCGTGTGTGTACTTCTCCCTATCAACAAGCCACTGTTTGGCCCACTTTCTGCCCTTCTGCGAGCCTTTTTTCTTTCCTTTCTTATGACTTGCTGCCATAGCAATGATCACGCAACAGAGATCACCGTCAGTCAACATGTTCACGTTATGACGTTCTGGCAAGGACTGACTGTTTGCACAATGTGGTTGCACGTCTGCGCTCACGATTGCGCAATATATTGCACAACCTTCAATATTGCCTCCATACGGCACAATCTTTTGCACAACCCAAAATATTGTACAATAATATTGACCGTGTAGGGACCAGCGCCAAAATATTGTGCAACCCACATTACGCAATAATATTGAATGTCTAGGGGCCGCTTCACATATGTCACACAAAGAAGAAATACTGTATTGTTGTGAAGAGGTTGTTGGTATGGATCATTGTAGGATGAGGTGTTCAGTACCCACCACTAATGGCTACATCTAAGGCACACACACACAATTAAAAATAAAAAACAGGAGCCCACAAGTGCTGCTACTCCTGTATTCTACAATTAGATAAACAAGCATACATACATACATACATATACCAAGGCTTTTTTCCCCTTACAAGGGAGGTAGCCACAAAGGAAAAGGCATAAAATCATCCCCACCCATTCCATCCCTGAATACACTCCACACCCCTCCACCCTCCCTCTTATCTAAACACCTCCTGGATGACGGGTCATCCCTGCACCTTGTCCACTACCCTGGGTCAGAAGCAGTGTCGCAAGACACAGCACATCCACAGTATAGTACCACTACATTAATGTGTGTGTGCTTCTTTATCCATCTGTGGATAAACAAGCACACACACATTAATGTAGTGGTACTATACTCAACTGCTAACTCAGCAATCTGAGTTCAAGTCCCACTTGCTTGTAACTTATCACTGATCCTACTAACCTTTTAAGATTCATACTGTCACTTATGTTATTTTAAGCCATGTTATGTTCTTTGCAGGAATTGCTAAATCAATACAATAACAAGAAATTTAATCAAGATACAATATTCAGGAAAACATCATGACTAGGAACAAAATTCCTGTTGTGAACAAATGTATTTGTATGTATTATGAGAATCAGGTAATTTTGAGTATCTTCTCTCAGAAATCACTCATTTATGATAATACTTCTACCCCCACTTCCAAATATGTACTTAAAAAGAATGGGGAATCATAACAAGACCAAACTAATACCAACATAACCTAACTAAACATACCCCTGACTATACAAGTTATTCATTTATAAAAATCACGTTCAGGCTTCCTAAATTCTAACCCCCTTTTATGGCTGAAGGTGACTTGGAAGTTTTATTCTGTGTACCATTAGACATTTTTCTTCAGCTGCAAGAAACTTTTGTAAGAGATCAAAATTATCTCGGTTAACCCAGTCACTGCCAAAGGTGACTCAAAATTTAAGTTTTATTCTGCCATGCAATTTTAACCAGTTGAGAAAAAAAAACCACAGTAATCAGCCATGATAAATATTATACAGTATTTGTAAGGGTAACTTACATACTCTTATTATATATATATATATATATATATATTGGGATAGCATTAATTCACATACATTCTGTGGGGTTAGCACTGTCTGTCGGCCCATAAGACCCTGTCACTAAAGCAGTTGTTCTAATCACTTGTATTGAGCATCCCAACATTGTACAGATTATGGCTGGCCATATGTATCTTTTGCCAGCTAAATCCAAATCTGGCCAGATGTTAAAATGTGAATCATGTACTAATGTGAATCATGCTCTGTACCTCTGTTTACAAGAAAAGAATTCAATATACATATAGGTATATGCTTTATGATCTATTCTTTTGATGTACTGGTACCAAAGTCATGGGTTTCTGAGTTAGGATTGGTTAAGACTCGTGCAAATAAAATAGGCTAGGTTGGGCCTAGTTACACTGATGTGATAACAGAATATTTCTTCAGCAAAACCATACATATCTATAATGAAACTAAGTTATATCCAAGAGAAGCGAATTAAATGAGTAAAACAAATTTGATAACTGTGGAAGCTAAATGTTATGTAATGTGACATTGACACAACTATGTTAGTAAACAACAATGATATTTTCAAGTCTGTCTACAGTACATACACATCAAATGGTTCATACATCTAATAGAGTCAAGGATCAAGTTAATAACAGATTTTAATCAAGGTAGTTGCTTCAATAAATTTTGGGGTTGCTAACCTGATGAATAAAACTTATAAAACTGGATAACACTAACAATTACATTAAACATAACAATGAAAAATTTGCATTAGGATGTTTGGCTAATGTAAATATTGGCCAAAAATTGGAAAGAAATTTGCAGTAGAAAATAATACAAACAACTTTATATCTGTGCCAACCATAATTTATGATACAGTTTCATTCATAATACCAACGAGTTAACAAAACAATACTAGTACAAGCCTAATCTTAACGAAATGTAAATATGTCTTGTTTCCTACATGTATTTCTTTTCGAAGCTGCCAATCGTCTTCGATGTAAACAAAGTTCATTCAAGTATTACAGAAAATTTTGCATACATACATCAATATATATATATATATATATATATATATATATATATATATATATATATATATATATATATATATATATATATATATATATATATATATATATATATATATATATATATATATGCTAACCACAATGGAAATCGGAAAGAAACAGAATTCCCAAGCGCTTTCGTATCATTCACATTCATGGGAATACAGATGAAAATGGTAATACAGAATCCCCAAGTGCTTTCGTATTATTCAAATCTTCCGGGGAATACAGATGAAAATAGGAATACAGTAAGATTTTTTTTAATATTACTGTATTACTATTTTCATCTGTATTTCCCCGATGTGAATAACACGAAAGCAATTGGGAATTCCGTCTCTTTCCGATTTCCTTTATAGTTACCAGCAATATGTGTGTATATATATATATATATATATATATATATATATATATACATATATACATATATATATATAGAGAGAGAGAAAGAGAGAGAGAGAGGCATATAGATATATTGTATACACATTTGGAGATAGGTACGAGTACTCATGTCCAATTGAATGGCATGAATTTTGTACTACATTTTCTTTTCTGCGCTTCCTCGACATCTAACGATCGACTTCTTGACAGCTACAGTAAGTCAGTCGCTTTTCCGTAAGATATGGCTCATACTTATCAGTGTAGGAAGATAAATATTCAAATATTCATACATCTATTTTCGTTGTTCTTTAGAGGATGAGTTGATGTCTAACGTAATTAGCGAATACTATTTAGTAATGTAATTGACACTCGGAAGAATGTAGACGCTTAAAAATATTTAAGAAGTGATGGTTCCTGCAGCAACTTTTTTGTAGTGAGCTTGTAAATATACTTGAATACCGAGAGTGACTCTAATGAAAATGCCCTCTAGTATCGGCAGTCCTCTATCATGGCATGTGGTCAAAATTCCAGTGTTGTTTACATATTTATATGAAAGAAGTGTGTTTACCTATGTTATTATTATTTTATTTTGTTGACCTGATCAATAAATAAATAACAAGAGAAACGCTTTGACAGTTTCATGGAAAAAAGTGCTAGTGTAGCTTATATCATGTTTCCTATCCGGCTATTCAGAATGTAGTTTGTATTCTACCATGATGTTCAGATTATAACTTACATCCTACTATGCTCTTCGGGACGTAGCAAGTACTCTACCGTATTTTATTTCATGAGAACACAACTTCATATAAAAAGTAGAAAAAACATAAAAATTATACAAATAAATAGATAAAATGTCAAAGTAAAAACAGCACGAATGTAATTCAACAATTCTAGAAAAGAATTTAGCACCAAGCGACTTAGAAAATCTCCAGCAAAATTCACCTAGACGCCCTTGAAAATGATGCTGTGGAATTCCTCTTTTCTCTTCTCAAAAATTCGATTTCTGTATCCAACCAGGATCTTTCGATAAATTGGGCACGGACACCTGTGTTATGCATTGCTTCTGACCCAGAACAGTGGGCGAGATACAGGGATGACCCGGTCATCCACGAAAAGCTAAGATGAAATGGGGGAAAGGGTGGTGGATGGGAGTGGAATGGGTGGTGGATGGGAGTGGAATGGATGGGAGAAGGTACGTGCCTTTGATTTGGCTACCTCTCTTATAAGGTGGAAAAGCTATTGGTATATAGATAACATAATTCTATCCTAGACGCGTCAGACCGCTATAAGCCGGGCACTCATTGTAATACATTCAGGAAGCTCACAGAACTTCCCGTCGAATAATCGGAATTAAGGTTGTAACGTCTTTTCAAATTTTAAAAGTAACGAACATCACGTCCATTTTTTTACCCAAAGACCCAGGAACCGTCGATCCGTGGACTGTGCTTGTAGTTATTATCAATTGGAGTTGTTTCTGATTTATCTCCGTTAAAACGGCGGCCATGATTGTGATTTGGTTCGTCGTCCAGGAAACTTATCTTTGTTCGATTTGGACAGATTCGCATTCTGTCCCGATCAATTGCTCTCAGTAATTGACGTGTATGACCTCAGAACATACCTGCCGGCAATAGTTGAACCAATCAACTATCGTGTGATTTGATTTGATTGTATATATCTTTCTACTGTATCATTGGTCATCCCAACACTCCAAAAGTTATTTATTTCCAGGATGTCACACAATCCCAATTTGCTGTTCCGTCGTCCATTCACACCCGTATGGGTGAAAAAATCATTCCCCGATTTGACTGATTTGACAGACTGGCATCTCTTTCTTCTGCACCACCATAGTTATTCTTTCCTCGTAATTTTTTACTCATAAAAAAAACATTACCGTCATATTTCTCACAAAATTTTAGTTTCTTTAAGCTCTTCAACACGAGTCAAATTCACGCTGGCAGCATTAGCTGCCTGATGTACGATGATACATCACAATTGTCGCATTATAAAATATAAAATTACAACTGTATTACTCATTCTCTTTCTTTCTGAATGTTAATAATCGCAGAGAACATCATCAGGCCACTTCGCAGACTATAGGAGTCACTCAGCTACAACTACAAAATAAATATAATCAAGACGCCGTTGGCGGCATCCTCATATACCCTCTCGCTCCTCATGACACCAAGAGAGGCGTCATCGTATGGAAGAGGAGGACAATGTCTGAACAGAAACTTAGTTAGTTAAGGTTTATTCAACAAAATAAAATACAATTTATACATACATATATACAAAATTACTTGTTGAAAAGGGAGAGCGTGAAGCAAAGCTTATGGGAAATTGCTCTCCCTTTAGCGGCAAATTCTCCACTGAGGCCTACCTCTCCATGAAGCTCGGCAAGATGGATGGTTGAGGTTTTAGTTGAACTTGAAACGGAACTATTTTCGAATAAGATTATCACAGTTACTGCAACAATAGTCAACTCAGGTATTGATATTAAAGTGAGAAGGAGTCGAGCTACGCTAGTTTGTGATCTTGATAGGAAAAGGGAACCTGGGTAGGATATTAGTTACACTAGGAAACAAGCCATGTCGTCTTGGCAGGAACAGCAAATTTGGGTAGTATACAGTCTACACTAGGACGTAAGCTATGTCATCTTGGGTAGGATACAAGCTACATTAAGACACAAACTATTTCATCTTGATAGAAACAGGAAACTTGGATAGGATACAAGCTACCTTTGCACTGCATTCTCTTGTACAGGTTCAATGTTGTATTGTAATATTGTCTGAATTGCCTTCTTTCTTTATGTTGCCATCCTTTAGTTACTTGCCCTATCAATTCTTCGCCTCTGCAATTTATTATTTTACCTAATTTGTTATCTTTCTGTTCCTTGGTGATATTTCCAGGCTTTGTCTCTACTGCCCTATATGCCTTCCTTAGCTTTGTCTCCATCGCCTTTGTCAGTTTTCAAGTTTTACGTCCGTAGATTATAGCTGGGATTTTGATGATTGTAAACTATGAGTTACACAGAGCCTTTAGTGGGATTTTTTTTTTTTTTTTTTTTATCAAACATTTCCCATACGGTTGTAATTTTTTTTCTCACAATTTCTCGTCAATTTTATACTTCGTAAATTTTCTAGAAAAAATTTAGACGAAAGGTAGTGCCGATTCGACGACAATGAAATGAAAAAATAAATAAATGAAGATTCAAAATTCACCTAAATTTTGAGGAAGCCAGAAATAGCAGACTTGCAAAATGTGCTTTGACTTCAATGTCTAAATTAGGTTAAAATTCAAACGTGAATGAAATAAATATAGCGTTCAACTCTTTAAAGTTGAAAATGGACTCCACACTGACCAAAGCTATCAGTAGCTTCCCCTCATTCCTCTCCCCTTCTCCCTCGATACTCAGTTGCCAGAAACTGTTTTTTTTTTTTTTACTTTTTGCCCAAATGAAATGACTGAATTACCAAAATAAAAAAATCACACCGTTTTACCAGTATATAAGCTGTTAAGTAAAAAAAAAAAAGAATGGAAATAAACATCATAAACGAAATCTCTAACATATCAAAATTAAATCATATCTGGCAACTCGACTCGGATGAACGCGCGACTTGGCCCAACGCGTGCATAGACGTTGTCGTGACTTCAAACAGGACGGACGCGTTGTTGTCTAGAACTCGAGCATTCAAGTGAAGTGCGTTTTTATTTCGGTTATAAAAAGAAAGACAATACCTGCGATTTTTTTTCCGGCAAAGTGAACTGTTACAAAGATCTCGTGATTTGTTGAATTAATCCCAAAATGTCGTTTTTAGTTATTAAAGTGTCGTTATATCATATATTATATGTATATATATAATATATATATTATATACACATATGTATACACACGTGATTTTGCTGTTGACATTGACCAGGCTATTCTTAAAAACCCACAATATGTGACCCTTCATTATGACGTGATATTAATGGTGTTAACATTTTCTGCTGTAATAGATCTAGTAATATGAGTAATTATTACGGTATATCGAATTACACTATCTAAAATTGGGTTGTTCGAACCATTATTGTATCCATCTTTCTGGGCAGGTTGAATTTTCACTTCCGCCCGCTTGGACAAGAGTTGCGGGATTCGAACTTAATGGATAAGAATTTAGGTCAGGGTTTGATGAGGTTCAGTTATCGATTGTGAAATAAATAAATAAATGGATAAATATATAAATAAATCATCTCTTAGCCCGCGGGCGTGAAATTTCCTGACCGTAATAACAAATAATAAAGAATATAAATAAAAACATAATATACATATATATATATATATATATATATATATACATATATATATATAATGTATATATATATATATATGTATATATATATATATATTTTATATATTTTTATATTTATATATATATATATATTATATATATATATATTTATATATATATTATATATATATATATATATTTTATATATATATATTTTATATATTTTATATGTATATATATATATATATTATATATATATATTTATATATATATTATATATATATATATATATATTTTATATATATATATATATATTTTATATATATATATATTATATATATACATATATATATATAATATATATATATAATATATATATAATATATATATATAATATATATATATATAAATATATATATATATATATATATATATATATATATATATAATACATATATATTTGTATATGTACAACACTGAATGGGTCCCGGTGATTAGAGATACATTTTAACAACCACAATGCACTTTAATTCTAGGCCATCAAAGGCCGACATGCAGAAATTGAAATGCGGTACTGCCAAGGAC
>NC_134813.1:5885349-5897849 GCF_046742065.1 Oratosquilla oratoria
GGTCAGCACTACAGTGTTTGCAACAGAAAGAATTGTCTCATTTTCTATATTTTTTGGAGGGTTTGATATTGATATGCATAGCATATTGATTTCTTTTTTTCTTTGTCTGTTCTCATAATTTTGTAGATAGGTTGTGTTCCAATATGTTTAGGAAATAAGTTATCAGAGGCTGTGAAATTACTTGAGATCAACAAACCACTTTTACGTGTCTTACGCCACATTTTTCTTGACCAAATTCTTCTCACAATTTCGAGATGATTTAATACTACACAGAACAGTCTTGATACGAGTTTGTTTATTCTTCCAGTGGGAAAAAAATAAATAGGTGCATAAAAATAAAATGCATCGAATTAAGTCATCTGGTGTAAATAGGCATCTCTAAGTACTGTACATGATGTCCACGCGAAAGGGGGGGGGAACTTGTGTGACGTCATATCGACTCTGAGGACATTTTCAATAAATATCGACATTTTGTTAGCTTTTTCAGTTCACGGGTATGAAGTGTATATTTCGGTAATTTATTATTGCGATATATAACGACATCATTATTATGACGTGATTTTTTGATCCCATACAAATATTCACATCATTACTAGAGACAGGTGAAGTCTTAGAGGATTGGAGAAATGCAAAACAAATCCATTAAATTACAGGCCTGTGTCACTCACAAGTGAAATGTTCAAGGTACTGGAAGCAATTGTCAGAAAGGAAATTGTACATCACTTGGAAAGACAGAATATATCAAATGATGCACAACGTGGCTTCCGTAGAGGCAGGAACTGTTTAACAAACATTAACATATTTGGGCGATGTAACTGAAGCTGTAGATAGACAAATGTGTAAATGTTAATTACTTGGATTGTGAGAAAGCTTTTGATAAGGAGCCAGTGGACATACGAGAAGTTAAGATGTATTTAAAGTTTCTTGACCAAAAGAAAACGCAGAATGAAGATCATGGGTAGTTCCTCGGACTGGCTACCAGTTCATAGTGGAGTACCACAAGGATCAGTGTTGGGTCCAGTCCTGTTTATAATATACATTATTGAAAGTTTGAAACAACAAACAATCTGAAGTCAGTAGCCATTCTATTTGCTGATGACGTTAAAATATACCGTATAATTAATACAAGAGAAGACAAAAAGGTCATGCAAGGAGATATGGATAGACTGAGTGGATTAGGAAATGGAAACAGTTTTAATGCAGAGAAATGCAAGACAGTGTGTGTGTGTGTGTGTGTGTGTGTGTGTGTGTGTGTGTGTGTGTGCGCGTGTGTGTGTGCGTGTGTGTGTGAGCACGCGCGCGTGTCCGAAACAAATCAGCAAGAGACGAAAGACGCTGAGAGAGAGAGAGAGACCAAGGAGGTCTGAACAAGAACAGGTCGGCTCACTTGAGAAAGAAATCTAACGGGACGAGGTTCGACCCCAACCCCGCCCCTCCTCATGACGTCATCCCGTTACTTTTCCTTCCGAAACGAACTGTCCTGTTCTTGTTTGAACCTTGAGTGAAGCCTGAGGAAGAAGTCACGTGACCAGAGGTGCCGTATCGTGTGATTCACCTTGGTCTTGGATCACGTGTTGGACTCGTGATCGACAGCTATTTCCCTCCCAGAAGAGAGCTCAGAGCTCATAAATGACCGATCTATGGGTCATACTGTGACCTTACATACACACGCACACCCAACTCCCCGCCCACAAGAGTTGGAGTAACGACTCGCAGGGCAGCGATACTGAAATTATTTCAGCCATGGGCGGAATTCGAACCTGGGCCGCCGTAGTGTGTGTGTGTGTGTGTGTGTGTGTGTGTGTGTGTGTGTGTGTGTGTGTGTGTGTGTGTGTGTGTGTGTGATTCATCATGGTCTTGGATAACGTGTTGGACTCGTGATCGACAGCTACTTCCCTCCCAGAAGAGAGCTCAGAGCTCATATATGACCGATCTATGGGTAATACTGTGACCTTACACGCACACACACACACAACTCCCCGCCCACAAGAGTTGGAGTAACGACCCAAAGAGCAGCGATACTGAAATTATTTCAGCATTCGGTGGGATTCGAACCTGGACTGCGGTAGTGTGTGTGTGTGTGTGTGTGTGTGTGTGTGTGTGTGTGTGTGTGTGTGTGTGTGCGTGCGCGCTTTCTTGGGTGCTTACTATCATGCATTTTGGGTGCCTTCAAATGCTTCTCGTTTAATTTTGAAATTCCTCAAATTCTAAGCTTTTACTACCGTGACTGAAAAATGTGCCCTTCTTCCTCCTCCCCCTCCTCTTCCTTTCTTCGCTCGCTTCTCCTTCCTCCTCTTCTTCTTCTTCTTCCTCGTTTTCGCTTCCATCTTCGTAAATTCCTCCTCCTCTTCTTCCTCTCTTCGTTTGATTCTCCTTCCTCGTCTTCTACCTCGTTTTCGCTTCCGCCTTTGTAACCTACTCCTCCCCCTCTTCCTCTTTTTTCTTCTTCTTCCTCTCCACTTCTCCTCCCCCATCTTCTGTTTAATCCACTCCATACAGCGTCACCCTTGAAAGATTCTATTCTGTCCAAGAAACAGATAATTTCTTATAAATCTGCGGACATGAACTCCGGTCTCAATGGGGTCCCGACCACTGAAGGCCGCGTGTGTACGTATGTATGTATGTGCGTATGTGTGTATGTATGTATGTGTGTATGTACGTACGGTATGTATGTATGTGCGTATATGTGTATGTACGTATGTTGTTCTATTTGAACATGCACCCACTCTTTCAGCCTGTCTGTTATGTTCTCACAATCAAAGGCAACTTTGTTCCCGCACGAAGGAGCAAACACCTGTACACGGTTATGTCACACAAGCAATCGCATAATAGCGAAGTGCTTACGTCACGCACGGGCCATGTGCATACGTCACATGCACAAGAGTGGTGCGTGCGCGCGCGTGCGTGCGTGCGTGCGTGGTTGCTTGCTTGCCTGCCTGCTTGCGGTTCCTTGGAGACGCGTCAATCACACGGCAACTTGGCACGCCGTCGAAGTCAACCGCGATTTGATCTGTGGCAAACGGCTCGAGCGGAGAAAGGAAGAGGAGGAAGAGGAGGAGGAGGAGGAGGTGAAGGAGGAGGAGGAAGAGGAGAGTGTTTTGCCCCCAATAACCAGCGTTTCTATCCTTCGGGACAATATCGCACCAACGTGGTGGTGGGAGGAGGGGAGAGGAGGAGAAAGAAGAGGAGGGGAGGGGAGGAGAAGGAAGACAAGGGGAGAAGAGGGAAGACGAGGGGAGGGGAGGAGAGAGAGGAGGAGGACAGGGGAGGAGAGAAGAGGAGGGGAGATGAGGAGAGAGAAGGGAAGGGGAGGGGGGATGAAGAGAGAGAAGAGGAGAGTAGGGGAGGCGAGGAGAGAGAGGAGGAGGGGATGTGAGGAAAGAGAAGAAAAGGGGAGGGGAGGAAAGAGAAGAGAAGGAGAGGGAAGAGGAGAGAAGAGAAGGGGAGGGAAGGAAAGGAGAGAGAAGAGGAGAGGCGGTAAGAAGAGAGAAGAGGAAGGGAGGGGAGGAGAGAGTGAAGAGGGAGGGAGGGGAGGGAAAGTAATGGGAGGAAGAGGCAGGAGGGAGTAAAGGGGAGTGATGAGGGAGTAGCGAGACGAGAAGGGAGGGCATAATACGTGTAGAGATTTCTGAAAGGTATAATCACATCATACCTCTAGACCCGCCCTCTCCCAGTTCTCCCCCCCCTCCCCATCTCCCCCTCCTCTCTCCCCCCTCCCCATCTCTCCCTCCCCATCTCCCCCTCCCCTCTCCCCCCTCCCCCCTTACTTGATGAGATTAGGGACCTGCCATTCCCCCCCTGTCAAACTTACACCCTCCCATTACCAATGTCCCCCATTCAAGGGGTGAATGTTCCGAGCGTAATTGGGGGGCTTATGTAGATGGGTGTGTGGGTGGGAGGGGGAAGGGGGGAGTGTGGGGGGGAGTAATTTTTGAAAGGAAAGGAGACTGTTGTTACGTAACGCTACCATCTCCAGTCGCTCCCTCAGGCTGTGACGAGGAAGTGAAAGGTGAGGGGGGCGATGTGTGACGTGCGCTGGGGTGTGATGGTGTGGTGAAGGGTTATCACACTGGGCAATTTTTCCTCAGACTGTTGACGCAGATTTACAGCCAGCAACTTTCGGTAGGGAATTTGATCTTTTCCTCCAGCATATATATGTATATATATATATATATATATATATATATATACATACATTATATATATATGCATATATATATATTATATATACATATTTATATATAAATATACATACATTATATATATGCATATATATATTATATATATACATATATATATACATATATATGTACATATATATATACATATATATATATACATACATACATATATATATACATATATATACATATATATATATATATATATATATATGTATGTATGGCAAGAGTGGTATAGGTAAAATCCAGGAAGGAGCAGACGTATTTTATTCTCTAACGTTTCGACAGAGTCTACTTCAGAGATATAATAGAACAGGCAAAATGGAATACAGCAGCGCACATTTACACAACTCCACTGATTTAATCAATAGATTGAAACACTTAGATTTAAACAAAAAGAAGATGGCTAGCTATGATGTAAAAGCTTTATTCACAAACGTAGAGATTGAAGGAGCAATGGAAGCAGTAACGAAGGTGCTAAATCAAGTAAAAGACAGTGATTTACCGGTTAAAAAAACAGACTTTGTGAAATTAATTTCATTATGCGTAAAATTCAACTGCTTCACTTTTAACAACCATGAATATATACAATTCCGAGGCTTAGCTATGGGATCTCCTCTCAGTGCCATTATGGCAAACCTTTACATGGAGTCACTTGAAGTAGATAAATACATACATATCATGGGAAGAGGAGCATCCTGGTTTCGCTACGTAGACGACGTATTAGTTATAGTACCAGAAAATACTAATTTGGATAACAAACTTCGTAGGCTCAATAGTGTAAATAAGTACATAGAATTCACAGTGGAAAAGGAGATAGACAAGAAACTGCCATTTTTAGACACAATAATTCATCGTATTGACGGAAGTGCCAAATTTTCAGTATATAGGAAACCAACAAACAAAGAAGATTTTATTCATTACTTATCACGACACGACACAAGAACGAAATCTGGCATAATAATTGGCTTTTTCCTTAGAGCATTTAGAATTTGTAGCGAAGAATTTTTACACGACGAATGTAAACACATTACAGAGACGTTCAACCGCCTAAAATATCCACCGGGCCTCATACAAAAACTGAAAAATAAAGCCAAACAAATATGGAGAAGAAAAAACACAGTCACAGAAGAACAGAGGAAAGAAAAAGATTTTTTAGTGGTTCCTTACTCCTCGAGAGGCGAATTAATTTCCAAATTTCTAGCGAGAATAGGGATGGAAGTCGTACACTCCTCAGGACAGAAAACACGGGACATTTTATCCAGTAAACAACACACGGAAGAGAAAAATGAAAAGAGCGTGGTTTACAAGATTCCATGTGGTGGATGTGATGCAGTTTATTTTGGAGAAACTTCAAGAGGAATAACAAAAAGATTATACGAACACAAGAATGACATGCGACACCACAGGACATCTAATTCGCTAGTAGTACACGCTACACAACACGGACATATGCCTAATTGGAACAACACCAAAATCCTACACACCGGTATGAAAAAGACGACAAGAAAAACTATTGAAGCTGCATATATTAATACTTTTAAATCAACCAATCATAGAGAAGGATTTGTAAATTTGGCACACATAACAGCAAGATTAATCATCAAGGGGGCACAAACGGCGGACTCTTTCCCAAGGCGACCTGTGAGATGACCCGCTTAGTATATAGACAATGTATTCCAATTTGCCTGTACTATTATCTCTCTGAAGAAGACTCTGTCGAAACGTTAGAGAATAAAATACTTCTGCTCCTTCCTGGATATTACCTATACCACTCTTGCCATACATTTGTCTTTTCTCTTGTAAAAAAAAAAATATATATGTATGTATATACATATATATATATATATACATATATATATATATATATGATTGTGGAAAAAGAAGTCACGGGTCTAGTTCCTCCGAAGAAGCATAGAGCGAAACCGGTCAGGAATAAACTCAGAAACTCGGAACTAGATCCATGACTTCTTTTTCCACCTTCATCAACTTGTCACAATGTACCAGCATATATATATTATAGTTATGTATTTTTAGAGAGAGAGAGAGAGAGAAGATTGTTTGCCATAGTGATTTGACGGCGGAAAAAGTTCTGAAGGTGGTCAGTACCGCCGATTAATCGGAGGTTGAAGGAAAAGTAGCCCAATGTGATAACAACTTTCAGGCGAGTTGATGTATTGATGCTAAGTGACGTGTGAGTGAATGGGGGAATGGGGGGTGAGTGAAGGGGCTGGGTGATTGGGTGACGCTACATAATCAACTTAACTGATTGGGTTCCACAAAGACGAATAAAATCATCTGACAATAAAACAAAATATTTTAGAAATATATCACAATACTACAGAAGTGTGGCAAGGAATATGATATTGGCAAATATCGAAATTCAGAGCGACTCAATAACAAACCTCACGTTATGGCAACATCGCCATTACTGCGTCTGATTGGTCGTTGCGCTGAGCGCTCAAATGCAACAGCCAATGAGACGCAGTTATGGCGATATTGCAGTAACGTGAGGTTTATAAGTCACTGAGACGGTCGACGATCAAACCTCAAAAGTAAATAAATAAACAAACAAATAAATAAATAAATAAATAGATAAATAATAAAGAATAAATAAATTAAGTAAGAGAGGCAGGTCCTTCTGCGTAGTAACGATTTTTTCCCCCTTATGATTAATACAACATTCAGACATGAGACCCATTGAATATGTAAGACGGTGTGTATGTCATTCACCTTGGTCTTGGATCACGTGTTGGACTCGTGATCAACAGCTATTTCCCTCCCAGAAGAGAGCTCAGAGCTCATATATGACCGATCTTTGGGTAATGCTGTGACCTTACACGCACACACACACACACACCCAACTCCCCGCCCACAAGTTGGAGTAACGACTCGCAGCGCAGTGGTACTGAAATTATTTTCAGCCTTGGGAGGGATTCGAACCCGGACCGCCGTAGTGGCGGCCGGGAACGCAACCACATCTTCAATACGGTGACGCCTTTCATATGTCGCCTTCTAGCCAATAAACACTCAATCTCATCCAGCTCAGGATTCGAACTCGGGCTTTCTAGGGGGGGGGGGGTCTCGAGTGACCGGCGCCCCTTTCAGGCAAGAGACCGGGTCTTCATTTGCATTAAAACCGTCTGTCTTTAAGACTACAAAAGCCGTCAATGGCGTCCCCATGTTGAAGGGGCTAAATTCCAAAACCTCACTACATCCTCTGAAAAAAAAAATATATATATATATATATACAGTATATATATATATATATATATATGCTCAAAGAAATCACAAAAACACGTGATAAGATATTTTTGCACAAACCAATGTGAAATGAAAAATACGGTTACACAGAGTTTTCGTCTATTTAAGATATTTTCAAAGGTAACCGTATTTTTCATCTCCCAATGGTTTCTGCAATATATATATATATATATATATATATATATATATATATATATATATATATAATATATATATATATATATATATATGACGCAAGTGGGAGTAGCAAACACAGTCTGAGTTTATTCTTGTGTACAAAATGGGATGTGGACATTTATACATGAGGGAGAGCTCACTACCTCCCCGCGTCGCCAGAGTTTGCGACAAGTGGGGAAATCTCCGAATGACATATTTATTGTTTAGAAGCATACCTGCGAAACTAATCAGGAATAAACTCAGTTTAAGAGCCCTGTGTTTCCTACCTCCACTTACGTCAACCTGTCAGAATGCCTCAACATATGCATATATATATATATATATATAATACATATACATATATATATATATATACATATATATACACACACACACACATATATACATATATATATATATATATATATATATATATATATATATATATATTGCGGCGACGATTTTTGTTATATAATAGGGAAATAGTGACTGGTTGGGTAAGACCGAGTCTGTATTCAAGGCGAATAATTTGCTCTCGGAAAGTGGCGGGTCTGGTCGACCTAAGGGTCGGGATAGGTCGAAGCAGTGCAAGGTTTGTCTAAACGAGGTCAAGGAGAGGTCACGAAGAGGGCGCGAGCGAGCGCATTCTGCCAAATGGGAGACGGATGAAGACAAAAAATAAAAATAAATAAACTAATAAATAGAATAAAAATAAATAAATAATAATTTTCTTGCAACGAACACAGAACAGGAAAAAAAACCTTGGGTCTAGGCCGGGGAACCGAATGACTGCCCCTCCAGGTTGAGATGCATGTCGATTATTGAGACAAGTACCGGGGACATGATCCACTCCGACGCCCGTCTCGCAGAACCCTGTTCCCGGTCTTAAGTAGCAAAATAAACATGTGAACAAACAGACGGACAGTGTCAAACTAACAATTGAATAAACACATACAGATGCACAAATAAACACCCGAATAAATTAACAATCAAACATATAAAACACATCGAGGAAAATAAACTGGAAAATGAGCACAAATGTGACAAGGAAAATAGAGACACAGTACAAGGGACACAAATTTGAGAGAGAAAATTACGAGTGACGTCAGGGAGTGGGAGGAGACACTGAGGAGGGGGAGGAAGAGGAGGAGAAGGAAGAGGAGGAGTTGTTACATGGAGTTACATGAACAGACGACGAGCAAGAGACCTGTTGGTACTTACATGGGTGTTTCAATACCTAACCTAATATATTAATGTACTGCAATATAATATATATATATATATATTTATATATATATATATATATATATATATATATATATATATATATTACAGTACTCCCTGTTACGACGTCAGCCTTGCCATGTTTACAAGGAGAGGCATCCCACACCTGCCACAGTACATTTGCAGCCGACTGAACATGACCTTCAGAGATGGAATGAACGAGCAAGGAACGAAGAAAGATGAAGACAAACTTTTTTTTTTTAACATGACCTATTGACAGAAGTACCGGTAAAAGGCAAAAAACGAGGATGGGGCGGGGGAGAGGGGAGGAGGGGAGAGGGGGAGGGGGAGAGGCGCTTCACGAACGTCGAGTCTAGGGAGGAGCAAGGACATGGGGGGAAGGGGGAAGGGGGGAGAGGGGGAAGGTGGAGGTATATTCTGAAGTATTACCACTTCAGCCTGAAGGTCGGGGTGGGTTCCTTTACCGCAAACCCGCTGCCTCGGGGAAGCCGGCAACGATCCCGGATTCCCCTTTCGAATATTTATGTTTATATTGTTGTCACATCGGGGTTCTTTCGCAAAGAACCCGCGTCCTCAGGGATAACCGCCAAAGATCGTGATGTTCTCGCGTATCTTCCTAAGGTGAATAAATTCACTTAACGGGACTGATTTGAAAAAAATAATGTAATAAAAGAGAATAAAATAAAAATAATGACATTCTTTTACCAAAAAGTGAAGTTACGAGGAATGATATTATAAATCGGATAAGCATTCAATTATAAAAGGAAATAAGCCTTCTTTAAAATAACTATCCGTGCCTCTGGGCTGTAGGGGCAATCCTATTGTATCAGCTGCAGAAACCGTAAGTAGTAAATACCTCAATACGGGATATATATATATATTATATATATATATATATATATATATATATATATATATATGTGTGTGTGTGTGTGTGTGTGTGTGTGTGTGTGTAACGTGCAATTGCACCTGCTCGATACTGCATCATACAACACTCTGGCTACCACTGACTGCCACCTGCACCAGGCTACCCGATTATAAAGGGCAATGGTTGTGACTTCGATCGTGGGATGAATTAAATCCTGTCGCATGTACTAATGATCGTGAAGAATTGGATCGTAGCACTCGTGTTGGTGAATTTAACGTCCATTTTTTTCGTTCAATATTTTTTATTTTTTGTTTATGTGCATTCCACCGGGAATCTTACTTAATCTACCATTTAATATATATATATATATATATATATATATATATATATATATATATATATACACACATATATATATAATATATATTATATACATACATATATACATACATACATATATACATACATATATACATACATACACCTTTATATATATACATACATATATATACATATATATATAATATATATATATACATATATATATCTATACATATATATATATATATATATATATATATATATATATATAAATTTGTACTAAGATTATACATAACATGGAAGTCACGTACGCATACCACTTAAAGAACAGATGCCATGTTATCTGGAGGGCACAGAGAGGGTGGCAGAAACAGACCAGCTGATAGACAAGACCAAGTGACGTCAAACGCCCATGACGTCAGCCAATGACGTCAAGAAGACTGCACACACTTGGCGGAGGGCAGAAAGTAAACATCGGGACTTGAAACGATGACGTCATTACTCTGAAATATTATTCACGTGACGTCACAGATCCACACACACACACATTCAGCCAAGAGCTTATAATTTTGTCCTTATCATTCGTTATCGTCATAGTTTTTCGTTCATACAGTGACCAAAAGATTAGAAATGTATTTCTCTGTTTATTTTGGTTTTATTTTTTTTCATAAGGATTCATGTATGACTGCGTTCATATGTGTCATGGAGACAAGGACAGGGGATCATTATATATACATATTATATATATATATATATATATATATATATATATATATATATATATACATATATATATTCGTAAAGAGTTGGAGTCCAGGAACCATTATTCGGAAGAAAGTACACATTGGGAATAAACTTCAAACGACGAAACGACGAGTCCAGTGTGTACTTTCTTCCGAAAAAATATATATATATATATATATATATATATATATATATATATATTTACACATATATATTTATATATATATATATATATATATATTACACAGGTTATCTTTCACTTTTACACGCCCTCGATCAACCAGACACAAGTTAAGTAAACTACTTTACCATCGACTGTCAGCTAAGGCGTTACCTGTACATACCTCGCATCCCAAGAGATGGCCCTGCTCACAGGGTCATCACCGACAAACTCGCTTAACAAAGAATACCAGAAAGACAAGGCTTTTTTTTTTTTTTTTTTTTTTTTTTTTTTTTTTTTTTTTTTTTTTTTTTTTTTTTTTTAAGAGCCCGCATGACGTAATCTCCTTCCTAGACAGGACTGTTCTTGCATATATTTTCTTCTGTTGTCGGGAGAGAACACGAATGTTGAAATGACAACAACGCGAAATCAAAAGACGGACCGTTCGTGTTCAGTAAACGCGGCTCTTATTTTCAAGGTTCAATTGAACAAACAGCCAAGTAATGTGTGCTGTGATGCGAGTCTGTCAGATGCTTGTCTTGGTTGTTTGTCTGTGTCTGTGTTTGTTTGTTTTTCTACTTTCAAGCTTGCTATACACAGACCAATCTCCAGTAGGTATGATGTCATTGTAATACACTGAAAATGGTTACACACACACACACACACACACACACACACACACACAGAGAGAGAGAGAGAGAGAGAGAGAGAGAGAGAGAGAGAGAGAGAGAGAGAGAGAGAGAGAGAGAGAGAGAGGAGAGAGAGGGAGAGAAAGAGAGTTAACAAAGGAACACCACATTAATCTCCATATTTGTATATTTGATGCCAAAAGCTAATATCAAATACCCATTATGTTATACTGCATATACATCTACCGAATTGCACTGTGTGTGTGTGTGTGTGTGTGTGTGTGTGTGTGTGTGTGTGTGTGTGCGCGCGAGCGTAATAATAGGTGTGCAAGACACCACCACAGGTAACTGGGAGGTTAATATAACGCGGCCCCCAAGTGGAGAAGAGCAGAAACGATCGTTATGTTGTTTCGTCATAAGTTGAGTACAGGGTGGGAAGGTCACGTATACTGTGTGAGAAGAGAGGAGGACGGGGAAGAGAGGAGGAGGAGGGGGATGAGAGGAGGAGGAAGGGGGGAGGAGGGGGAAGATAGGAGGAGGAAGTGGGGAGGAGGGGAGAGGCAAAGAATGGAGGACGGGAGGGAGAGGGGATGGAGTGGAGGAAATAGAAGAGGAGGAAGATGGAAGAAGATGAGAAGTACGACGTGGAAGAAGAAGAAGAAAGGAAAGGATGTGGAGGAAGGAGCAGAAGAAAGTAAAGGAAGAGTGGAAGGAGGAGGAGGAGGAGGAAAAAGGACAAGAATAAGGGCGGGGAGGAGAATGAAAGAGGAGGAGGAGTAGAAGTAGGAGGAGGAGGAGGAGGAAAACACCAAAGAATGAGGAAGGTATGCTGTATTACGTGGGACATGAAGCGGCACACGCGCGCGCACACACACACACACACACACACATACATACACACACGCACTCATGCAAGCAGAAGCAGTCTTGAT
>NC_134813.1:5907849-5917849 GCF_046742065.1 Oratosquilla oratoria
AACGCTCGTTTGGTCCCGTGTCCTATTCTCTAATTTTCTAACAAACCTAGACTCCAGTTCATGTACAATTACAACTTAATCTAAATCCTTGACTTCCAATTACCACATTCAGATGTGAATGCACGTATTGTTTGAGTTTGGGCTATGTCACCTTTTTGGCTATTCCACATATGAATCTACGTGGAAAATTGCATTTCTTCACATCCTTTAGACATGTACTCTTTCTTCATTTACTCTCAGGACCTCTTAAAAAGCTCTTTCATCTTTAATGTGCTTGTGTGTTTGTATGTGAAAAAATTAAATGTTTTTCCATACAATTTGCTTATTCTATCCATTTCGTACCATTTACATTCACATTTATTACCTATATATCTATCTATTCATGATATTCATTACATTTTTCTTATATATATATATATATACTAGACAACCCGTGACCCGTTGGGTCAAATAAAATTTAAAATGATACGTTGTTGATAAATGGTCAATAAAATCTTTATTAAGACAATGCTCTTATATTTACAACATTCATTGTACAATTTAAATGACTTAAAACCACTTTATTTTCCCTTTGCTTAACTCTACTCAGCGCAACATATAATTGTCCATGCTGTACCATACCGTATCTTTCTGTCTACCAAAATATGCATTCATTCTGCTCTGGAAATGTATCTTCAACCTATTGTTAACTTGTCATATCACGATCTTTTTAAAGCATGTTATTATTAGCTTAAGACTTACCAGTTTTGTGCGGTCCTCGTGCTCTCAAGAAATTAAATATAGAGAGCCTCCTTAATTATGCTTATGTTATGTCACGTCTCGTCATCCCACTCCCAATCCCACTCCCACTCATTATCATTCAGGGAGTCCCATGGGACTTGATCGAGTAACAACGTTTATAAATATAAACTTTATGATAGATATACTATGTCACTATCACCGTATAGTATAAATCACAGAAAATAAGTTTCTATATCAAACTGAATATAATTTAGAGCTCTTACCTCTATTCAGTAGACGAAGGCAGTGACTTGAAATGCAGAAGATTGTGACGTCATATCGTCATTGCTTGGAACACTACGTAATATTTTACTATACTCATTATGCCTCATAGATGTTAATTCAGGAGTTGGCTATACTTTCAAATATTGAATATGAAAATTTTAAATATTAATGGTCAGAAAATATGTAATCGGAAAATTGGAAATTAAAAAATTGGCAAATTGGAAAATTTGCAGTCGTGACGTCACGTGCTCAAAGCTGGGGTTCCTTAGGACCTACAGAGCTAATGTCGTGACGTCATGTCTCTTCTGATTGGCTACTCCTAAGTCGTGACGTCGTATTTCTTCTTCTGATTGGCTGGTCCTCAGTCGTGACGTCATATCTCTTCTCATTGGCTGGTCCTCAGTCGTGACGTCATATCTCTTCTTCTGATTGCCTGGTCCTCAGTCGTGACGTCATATCTCTTCTTCTGATTGGCTGGGTGACGGTTTCAAGCAAGCAAGAAAGCAAGCTAACAAACATGACGATCAGAATTTTATATATATATATATATATTATATATATATATATATGTATATATATATGCATATATTATTTTATATTTTTCATTATTTATTATTAATTATACATCTATTACTTACCAGTTCTATCGATGGATATTCGAAGCTAAATAGCAATTCTGGTCCTCCTTTCGTGACACCCCTACGGCCCAGAGCAATCCAGCATTCTTTTATGGTTACAATTATTGGGTGCATAGACAAGAACTTACAAACAGAGGAGGAAACTACAATAGGGAACTCAGTGTTATAATTTGGGAATTGTTTTATTAATGAGGACTCAATATTTTTTTTTTTTCATTAAAAAACAATTCTCAAATTATAACACTTCTAAAGGTCAATGGTCACCAGATGCCATTACTAGTACGGCAGTTAATAAATTCATCTGCAGAGGACGAAATGTCCGCCCTCACTCAGGGCACGTGACCAGAAGCTTGCTGAGTTCTCTATTGTAGTTTCCTCCTCTCTATATAAGTTCTTGTCTATGTACCCAATAATTTTAACTGTTGAAGAGGATCACAGTTAGTGGTCGAAATATACGATATACTCTGTACCTCAGCTTATCTGTCTCAGAGAGTGTGTTTTTGTTTTATTTTTCTCTTGTGTCACGACATCTACGTTACTTTATATATATATATATATATATATATATATATATATATATATATAAAAATATATATATATATATATATATATATATATATCTCCAAGTCTAAATAAAAATATTCTTCTAAAAAACGTTGTGGAAGTCGGGGACAGGTGGTATTACGGTGTCGCTTTGTCCTAAGAATATTCTTGAAAAAGCGCTTGGGTAATCGGGGTCAGGTGGTATTCTTCTTCTTCTTCTTCTTCTTCTTCTTCTTCTTCTTCGTCGCGTATGTGGGTGTAGCACCATGGTCTTGGATCACGTGTTGGACTCGTGATACACAGCCACTACCCTCCCAAATGAGAGCTCAGAGCTCATGTATGACCGATGTATGGGTAATGCTGTGACCTCACACATACATACATACGCACACACACACAAGTCCCCGCCCAGGAGAGTTGGAATAACGGCTCTCTGCGCAGCGATACTGAAAATTCAGACCTGGGCGGGATTTCACCCCGGAACGCCGGGTTAGAAGTTGCGAACGCTACCACTGCGCCGTCGAGCCGTGTGTGTGTGTCTGTGTGTGTGTCCGCGTTTGTGCGCCTGTGAGCGTGCACCTGCATGTGTGTGTGTGTGTGTGTGTGTGTGTGTGTGTGTGTGTGTGTGTGTGTGTGTGTGTGTGTGTGTGTGTGTATGTGTGTGTGTGCGCGCTCTTGTATGGTGTGTGTGATTCATCATGACCTTAGACCACATGTTGGGCTTGTGATCTGCAGCCATTACCCTCCCAATTGAGAGCACACAAATCCTTGCCCACGAGAGTTTGGGTGCCGGCTCGCAGTGCAGAGCTGGCGAAATAATTCCCGTCCTTGTCTGTGTGTGTGTGTGTGTGTGTGTGTGTGTGTGTGTGTGTGTGTGTGTGTGTGTGCGTGTGTGTGTGTGTATGTGTAAGCAATTTGCGGAGCTCCACGAGTACAAACATTTCTGGTTCTCATTTAACTTGATAATGACTTTAACGGTTGTACGACAAAAAAGAACTCATTTAATTTTTTTTCATTATTTGCTAATTTCACCTATTTCGTACAACCACGTTCACATTTATTACCTAATTATCCATTTATTCATGATTTTTTCTAATATATGAAATATATATACATCTATACATTTATTCATTTTATGTAATTTATTATAATTAATCATATATCAATTACTTATTAAAATACTCATTTTTGGACAATATATGTAAAAGTTGTGATTTTATTCTAATGATCGACACAACCGAGACAAGCAACTGACCCTCATTTCCTGACACCCCTACGGTCCAGAGGAACTCAGCATCCTTTTATAGTTGAAAACTAGTCTCTACTTAGAAAAAAAGTAACTTTTAATTTCCACTATTCGTCACTTCTGCTGCACTTCTTAAGTAATTTTCGTTCTGGTCAGCGTCAGAAGATTTTATTCAGCTGAGGGAGAGCTCCCGGTCAGCCGGTCGGCTTCTGATCCATCTAATCCTAATTTCCTTTCCATGCCGACCGGCTGACCTCCATTCCAACTAGCTATAATCTTATCCTCTTACCCGGTCGGCTGGCATCGTTCCTCTACATATTCTCTGCCAGCCGACCTCCTTTGGTTTCCATTCCTTATAACTTTCCAGCTTACCCGGACGGTCGACCTCAATTCTGTATTCTTCCTTGGTCGACCGTCCTCCCGTGCTCTTCTAATGTACTTTTCGATGTCCCAGCCGACCGGTTTTCTATACTTTTCTTTTTCACTTTCCTAAACCGGTCGGCTTCCTATCCTTTCGTGCTATTTCTTACAATTTCCCCAGTCGGTCGGCCTTGTTTCTTTTCGATGATGTCCAGGCCGACCGACCTCCTTGATGTATCCTTCTTCTTATTCCGTTCCAGCGATCCAGGCCGACCGGAGTCTTGTCTTGTCTGCATTTCTGGTCTCCGCCGGTCGGCCTCTTGGTCATTCGGTCAAACGCTTCCCCCAGTCGTGGAGGACCCGGAGCGGAGCGAACGTTTCGTCGCCGCTCCGAGGAGGACATCAGAGATACTGCTCCGACCCGGAAACGGCGAGGATCCTCCTTCCGTCCTTTTTTGCTTCCTGTCGCTTCGAATGTATTTACCTAATTATAGTATTCAGGAAAGGAGCAACGCTCGTTGGGTCCCGTCTCCTATTCTCTTTCTAAAGGGAATTGACATCAAAAGTGACAAAATTTTCACACTGAATGAGAATCCGACGAGAAACAATGGTCTTAAACTGTCCGGAAATAGATTCAATTTGGAAGTGGGTAGAAACAACTTCGCCAACCGTGTAGTTAATGAATTCAATAAACTTCCTGCAGAGGCAGTGCAATGTAGTTCAGTTCGAAGCTTTAAGAATCATTTAGATAAACACCTAAGCAAGATGCTGTAATGATTATAATCTATTTTATATTATTTGTTTTTGTTTTGTTATCATTTGCCTGTTTGATTCTCATTCATGATTAATTTGTCCTTTTATTATTATTTACTATTTACCTGTTTATTATTCAACTATACTTATGCATGTATTTATTTTATTTATTTACAATATCATAGTTTTAATTTATTCATTTATTATTTTGATTTTTTTTTCGCATCAGACCTAGATATGGACCAAAAAGTCTCCTGTCGGCATGCTCTGCCTTTGTAATCCTTTGTAAAATCCAACTTTATCTAAATCCTTGACATCTAGTTATCACATTCGGATCTGAATGCACGTATTGTTTGAGTTTGGGCTCTATCGCCTTCTTAGCTATTCTATGAATCTACATGGAAAACTGTATTTCTTCACATCCTTTAGACATGTTCTCTTTCTTAATTTACTCTCAGGACCTCTTAAAGCCCTCAATTACCGAACCTCCTCGAGTATAAACTTTTCTGGTTCTCATTTAATTTGATAATGACCTACACGCTTGTACAACAAAAAAGAACTAAATTCGTTGGTTTTTCTCCACAATTTGCTAATTTCACTCATTTCGTACAACTATTTACGTTCACACTTATTACCTACTTATCTATCTATTCATGACACTTTTTATAAGACACACATATATATATATATATATATATATATATATATATATATTAATTATCTTTAGTTATTCATCATTTATTATTAATTATACATCTATTATTTACCAAAATACTTATTTGTGACAATAACGTCTGGCAGGGATAACCAGTTCTATCGATGGATATTCGAAGCTAAATAGCAATTCTGACCCTGCTTTCGTGACGCCCCTACGGTCCAGAGTAACTCAGCATTCTTTTATGGTTCAAAACTAGTCTACACTAAAAAAAAAAAAAATAATAATAATAATAATTAATAAAAAGACACCTGTATTGATCTTAGCAAGTTGTAGGTTTCTCCGACAATTTTGTTTATCTGTTTATCAGGTATTTTTCAGATCCCACTTTCTTTACTTTATTTGCTCCAATTTAATGTTGTCCTGATATCCTTTTTTTTTTCTTTTCTTTTTTTACTTTTTCCAAATTCAATTATGCTACATTTCTTGATGTTGAAGTCCACTTCCCACTTCTGACTCCATTCCCAGACTTTGTCCAGGTTTTTTGTAGTGAGTTACAATCTTCCTCTGTACTTTCTTTAGTAGTTTCGCATCATCTGCAAAGAAGTTCATTTAAATTCCACACCTTCATCCATGTCATTTATATATATGACAAACATTTTATCGCAACCAGCACGGAACCTTGTGGGACTCCACCTATCATTTCTTCCCAGGTCGAGTTCTCGTCTCTAAGTACCAACCTCATTTTTCTCCCGTTTAAGAAATCTTTCATTCATTGCAATAACTTTCCTTGTACTCCACATATTGTTTCAATTCTTCTTAGTAGCTTTTTGTGTGGTACTTTATCAAATGCTTTTTGTAAATCTAAGAAGGCACAATCTGTCCATCCCCTTGTATTATTTCTATTAGCCTCGAGTAAAAGCAAATCAAGTTTGTGGCACATGATCTTCCGTTTCTAAATCCAAATAGTTTTGGATTTAGTATATTATTATCTTCCAAATGTTTAATCCATTTACTTTTGATAACTGTTTCGCATATTTTTGCTATTGTATTTGTAAGGGCTCGCCGTTGTACTTTTTCCAATCTGTCAATGTCTATAAATGCGATTCGGTGACCATACAGAAACAGCATATTCCAAATGTGGACGAACTAACGATTTATTTAGCTTGTTGGACTTTTGAAGTCAAAAGATCGCGTAATCAGTCATATAATATTATTTCTTTTCTCAGAGGCTGAAATACACTGCTTAGATGATTTGAGATCGTTACTGATAATTACGACGAGATCCTTTTCACTATCCACTTTTGTTAACGAATTTCCATATAATTTGTAATCGTACTAACTGTTATCTTTACTTATGTGCATTGCCTTGCATTTACTTGTGTTCAATTTTTCATTTCCATTAAGATTCTTGGATGCCAACCGTCAGGCTCTGGTGTTTCATTAACTTTGAGTTTCTCTATACACTTTTTTTTTTTTTTTTTTTTTTTTTTACCGTAGTAAGTTCACCCTAGACTTTTCACAGTCTTCAGTTTCGAGTTTACTTTCGGGTGTTTCGTTTACGAATACTGAGCTAAAATAATTGTTTAAAATATCACATATTCCTTCATTTGAATATTCAAGTTGACCGACAGCAGATAATAATGGACCAATGTGATTCCTAATAACCTTTTTATCACTAATGTAGCTATAGAATTCTTTGGGATTCTCTTTGGAGATATTAGCGATATTCATTTCACATTGTCGTTTTCGTTTTATTATTGTCTTTTTTAAATCTCTCTGTATTAATACATAAATTTGATAGTCATTAGATGCGCCAGAGCACTTGTATTTTTTATAAGCCTGTCTCTTTTTAGCAATACTTTTTTTTTCTTTGTCAAGCCATTTTGAGCGAGCCTGATTTGGGAGACGTCTGTTGCAACCATATATTACGAACGTTTTATTGATATGTGCAATTGTTCTGCATTTCTCTTGACCTTCTACAATACACTGCCCCCCACACCCACCAATCCATACGGCGACGTCCCTTTAATTGAACGGAATCACCCGACGCTAGCCAGAATGACACCAGTAAGGGGCGTCGCCCAAGCTAAAGGTGTAAAACCACGCAGCATCAACTTAAAAATATATACAATTAAATGAATTATATAACTTAATAAATAAATAAAAACATAAATGCATGAATGAATAAATAAATAAATAAATAAATGAAATAAATGAAGATTAAAACGTTCTGTTTTAGTCGCAAAATGTATAGAACGAGACATCAGCGTAGAAAAGGGTTACGAAAATAAAATATAATAAAATAAAAATAGGATTGAGGATTTCTCCCTGCAGCGAACGAGCCTAGGCTGGCACCAGAGTGATCCCACGGGGCTAATATGGACACTCCTAGTGAGAGAAATATCTCTCTCTCTCTCTCTCTCTCTCTCCTCTCTCTTTCACTTATCCTAAATCTGTCCTTCACAATCATCTCGTAATCATATTGACCTGAGTTCGATCCCCAACGGCTCCTGACATTCCCAATCCACACACACACACACACACATATATATATATATATATATATATATATATATGTGTGTGTGTGTGTGTGTGTGTGTGTGTGTGTGTGTGTGTGTGTGTGTGTGTGTGTGTGTGTGTGTGTGTAATTCACCATGGTCTTGGATCACGTGTTGGACTCGTGATAGACAGCTACTACCCTCCCGGATGAGAGCTCAGAGCTCATGTATGACCGATCTATGGGTAATGCTGTCTCACACTCACACACACACACACACACACACACACACACACACACACAAGTCCCCGCCCACGAAAGTTGGAATAACGGCTCTTTGCGCAGCAATAACTGAAATTTCAGACCTGGGCGGGATTCCAATTTGGACCGCCAGGTTAGCAGCTGCGAACGCTACCACTGCGCCGTCGAGCCGTGTGTATGTGTGTGTGTGTGTGTGTGTGTGTGTGTGTGTGTATCTACATGTGCGTGTGCGTATGTGTGTGTGTGTGTGTGTGTGTGCGTGTGTGCGTGCTGTGTCTGTGTCTCTGTCTGTGTGTATTCACTTGGTCTTTGGATCACGTGTTGGACTCGTGATCGACAGCTATTTCCCTCCTGGAAGAGAGCTCAGAGCTCGTAGGTCCGATCTATGGGTAATGCTATGACCTTGCACACACACACACCCAACTCCCCGCCCACGAGAGTCAGAGTAACGACCCGAGGCACAGCGATACCGAAATAATTTCGGCCCTGGGCAGGATTCGAACTGGGTGCTGGGAGCATTTCTGCTTCCCAGTTCAGCGCTCTACCAACTATGCCACCGAGTCGGTGTGTGTGTGTGTGTGTGTGTGTGTGTGTGTGTGTGTGTGTGTGTGTGTGTGTGTGTGTGTGTGTGTGTGTGTGTGTGTGTGTGTGTGTATGCTTGTGTGGTGTGATTGATCATGACCTTAGACCACATGTTGGGTTTGTGATCTACAGTTATTACCCTCCCAAATGAGAGCACACAAATCCTTTCCCACGAGAGTTTGGGTGCTGGCTCACAGTGCAGAGATGGTGAAATAATTCCATACCTCTGTGTGTGTGTGTGTGTGTGTGTGTGTGTGTGTGTGTGTGTGTGTGTGTGTGTGTGTGTGTGTGTGTGTGTGTGTGTGTGTGTGTAAGAATTTTCCGGAGCCTCACGAGTACAAACATTTCTGGTTCTCAATTCAATTTAATAATGACTTAAACAGTTGTACGATCAACAAGAACCCATTTCTTTTTTAATTATTCCCCAATTTTACCTATTTCGTACAACCACGTTCACATTATCTACTTATCTATGGAATTTTGATCTTATACATAAAACATATGTATCTATACAAGTATATTAATTAATTTTATACAATTTTTTATCATTAATCATATAATTTTATACAATTTTTTATCATTAATCATACATCTATTTCTTATTGAAATAATTATTTGTGGATAGAGTATGTAAAAGTTGTGATTTTATTCTAATAATCGACACAACCGAGACAAACAATTCTATCGATGAATATTGGAGGCTAAGGAGCAATTCTGATCCTCATTTCTTGACACCCCTACGGTCCGGAGGAACTCAGCATCCTTTTATAGTTGAAAACTAGTCTCTACTTAGAAAAAGGTAAATAATTTTATATTTCCACTTCGTCCCTTCTGCTGCACTTATGAATTTTCGTTCTGGTCAGCGTCAGAAGATTTTATTCAGCTGAGGGAGAGCTCCCGGTCAGCCGGTCGGCTTCCGATCCATCTAATCCTAATTTCCTTTCCCTGCCGACCGGCTGACCTCCATTCCAACTAGCTATAATCTTATCCTCTTACCCGGTCGGCTGGCATCGTTCCTCTACGAGTCTACGCATTCTCTGCCAGCCGACCTCCTTTGGTTTCCATTCCTTATGACTTTCCAGCTTACCCGGACGGTCGACCTCGATCCTTGACTCTTCCTTGGTCGACCGTCCTCCCGTACTCTTCATTGTGTTCTTTTCGACGTCCCGGCCGACCGGTTTTCTTTACTTTTCTTTTTTCACTTTCCTAACCGGTCGGCCTCCTATCCATTCCGCTATTTCTTATCATTTCCCCGGTCGGTCGGCCTCGTTTCTTTTTTATGGTTTCCAGGCCGACCGACCTCCTTGGTATATCCTTCTTCATATTCCTTCCTAGCGATCCAGGCCGACCGGCGCGTCAAGTCGTCTGCATTCCTGGTCTCCGCCGGTCGGCCTCCTGTTCAGTCAGTCAAACGCTCCCCCAAGTCGTGGAGGACCCGGAGCGGAGCGAACGAGTCG
>NC_134813.1:5927849-5984218 GCF_046742065.1 Oratosquilla oratoria
TACCACTAAAAAGTCAAGATGATTAAATATTTTCACTGAGTATTTTGGAGACGGTAAAAGAGAGGAAATGGAATTGGGCAGGTAAATTAGCACGAACGAATGATGAGCGATGGAGCAAGTGTGTTACTGACTGGACGCCGCTAGATGGGAAGCGTGGAAGAGGGAGACCAGACAGAAGGTGAGGAGACGAGATAGATAAGTTTGCAGGAGTGACGTGGCAGAGGTTGGCGCAGTCGTGTGAGTCACATAAAGAGGCCTTTATTCAACAATGGACTCAGGATGATTGATGAATCGATCAAGCCTCGAAAGATCTGATGAATCAGTCACATTATCTTTGTTTTGCCCTGCATGTGAACATGTGATTTCATCAAAATCATACAAATCTCTCTTCGGATTAAAGAGATTGTGAGTAGACTTCAAAGGAGCTAACCAAACGTGTTGTTGCTCTTGTTGCTCATTAACTCCCAGGGAAGAGAATCCGATCCCTGACCCACAGACTCCTGGTCAGACTCCCAAGCTTTCAACACAGTACTCCCATTCCCATCAAATCTGGTCTCGCAATCGATTCCCAACGGCTACCGGTGACGCAATTCATAAAAATTACGTCATATAAGAGAGAGAGAGAGAGAGAGAGAGAGAGAGAGAGAGAGAGAGAGAGAGAGAGAGAGAGAGAGATGGAGAGAGAGAAATAGGGGGAGAGAGAGAGGGGGGGAGCAAGTGAGAGAGAGAGAGAGAAAGAGAGAGAGACAGAGAGCGAGAGAGAGAGAGAGAGAGAGAGAGAGAGAGAGAGAGAGAGATAGAGAGAGAGAGATACGACTCCACCACCACGATTCTGTTTTGATTAGTGTCTGTCGACTTCATTCAGCTGAAGGGAGTGAGTGAGTGAGGGAGTGCGGGAGTTGAGGTGTGGGAGGATGGGAAGGGATGGATGAAAGGAAATAAAAGAGAGAGAGAGAGAGAGAGAGAGAGAGAGAGAGAGAGAGAGAGTGGGAAGAGAGAAAGTAAGGGAGGAAGAAAGGGAACAAGGAAGGAGAGGAAGAGGAGGAGGAAGTGGAGGAGGAAGTGTAGGAAGAAGAGGAAGAAAAGGAGGAGGAAGAGGAAGAAAAGGAGGAGGAAGAGGAAGTGGAGGAAGAAGAGGAGGAGGAAGAGGAGGTAGAGGAAGTG
This sequence comes from Oratosquilla oratoria, assembly GCF_046742065.1. NCBI lineage: Eukaryota > Metazoa > Arthropoda > Malacostraca > Stomatopoda > Squillidae > Oratosquilla > Oratosquilla oratoria. Next base: position 5,929,014 of record NC_134813.1, read on the forward strand.
GAGGAAGAAGAGGAGGAGGAAGAGTGAATTCATGCGACCTCGCCGTTGGCGATGGAAGGTCCACTACTCGCCCCTCCCTCTATCCTTGCTTGAATGGCGCCCACCCAGATATAGGGGTCACATCACTTCCTCGGGTTAGGCAACGTCTCCTTCCGGAACTGGGATCTTCATCTTAATGGGCCATTACAGGACCGGCCTATCTCGTCCGAGGACGATACAGTCCCCGTGCTCCTTCGCGTTTTTTTTTTTTTTTCCTCGCCATCAAGCTTCTGTGTCAGAGACTGAGGCGCTACCATTTTGCCATGCAGGATGGTATTTTCGTCAATATACATACATGAGTGTGCGCATATAATTTATGCTAATCCATTAACAAGGACAAGGTGTCCTTAGGCTGTACGATATATCCTGTTGGCATAATCTCTAAACATTGTTCAAACAATGACCTTCCAAGAATAGAAAATAACTTTTACTGTAAGACAATTGAATCAAAGAAAAATATTCATACTACTTGTTCAGCAAAGGAAGTTTTACTTCTGTAGTCATATCTGGAAGTGGGATCAGAACAAGTGTACAATAAATGGAATAATAACGGAAGGTTTTCCTAAAAAAAAAAAAAAAAAAAAAAAAAAAAAAAAAAAAAAAACTAATTAGCACTGCAGCCAAAGCACAATTCGTCAACACTTGGGACACTTTACTATTCACATGATTATTTTGTTTGGCACGAGACAATTTCATTCAACTTTTGGGAAAAGTTTTAGGACTTAAATGAATAATTAAAAAAAGGACTATCAAAATAACTACTAAATAATTATAACATTATTCAACGTTCAAAATAAGGAATAATACCCACTCTTGCCTTGGGGTACTGTGATTTATTATGATCTTGGATCATGCGTTGGACCCGTGATCGACAGCTATTACCCTCCCGGATGAGAGTTCAGAGCTCATATATGGCCCGATCTATGGGTAGTGCTGTGGTCTTATACACAGGCACACACTCAATTCCTTGCCTACTAGTGTGTGTGTGTGTATGTGTGTGTGTGTGTGTGTGTGTGTGTGTGTGTGTGTGTGTGTGCCCGCGCGTCTGTGTGTGTGTGTGTGTGTGTGTGTGTGTGTGTGTGTGTGTGTGTGTGTGTGTGTCATTAAGTACGTGTACTCTAGACGAAATACTACTGAGGTAGGGAGTAGAAATTTCAGTGAGAGAGAGACAGAAAGAGAGAGAGAGAAAGAGAGAGAGAGAGAGAGAGAGAGAGAGAGAGAGAGAGAGAGAGAGAGAGAGAGAGAGAGAGAGTGAGACTCCACCACGATTGCCCTGGTTAGTGCCAGTCGACTTCATTCAGCAGGGAGGAGGGGAGTGAGGGAGGGAAGTTGAGGTGTGGGGGATGGGAAGAGATGGAGGGAAGGAACTAAAAGAAGAAGGAAGGAAGAGAGGGTAGGAAGAGAGGAAGTAAGGGAGGAAGAAAGGAAAGAAGAAAGGAAAAGAAGAAGAGGAGGAGTTCTGTACACCCGGTCCTTGGAGTACAAGTACTTCACACGTAAAACAGTACATTAGCACAAGAACCTGTTCCACCCAAGGTCCGCGTCACCATAACAAACCTACAAGAACATTACATCAACGTGTACACTTCGCAGTTAGTACATGAAGTACACGCTCTCGAGTTGTACTTCATTACACCCACGTAGTACACCTGATCGAAGAGATTATGTCTTAAACCCTTTGAGGCAGTAAGGGGTTTAACTTGTCTCGATTAACCCCGCTCATAAAACGAGGTTAAACCTCTGGATCAACCCGTTCCGTTCCAAAAGGTGGTAAAGTTTACTCATTTGATTCTGGTGAACGTCTAACGATGCCATTCAACAACCACGCGGTCCCTTTTAACGAGCGGAGATGATAATTACATTCACAATAACGAAGCCAAATACTTCAAGAAAAGCGAGTCATTTATTGTTCTCCAATAAGAAGTCACTATTTCTTCTCAGAACCTTTCTTCGACCCTTTCACACCTCACGGTCCTTTCCCCTTCCCTGAACTTGCCGCCAGGCTATTTTATTCATCAGCAAACGAGCTAAAACCCGGCCCAATAACCCCATACGTGCCCACTGAATTTCATCCTTTCGTTGTGACTGTCGCCAGGTGATTTTATTCATTCCCAAGGCGTTGAGTGGATGTGCGTGTTTTGATTTGGTTCATTAAGGCCTGTTTTAGAACAAGAGGAAGTCTCTTCAAGACCTCTTGAGACAGATGGTAACTGCGGACTTTGTTCCCATTTGGACCAAGAAATTCTCTCCTGGTTCTCAAGAGGGATACCTGCATGCAAGCACAGACACGCAAGCACACACACAACCACACACAGTGGTGGTAGCGTCTTGTACTGTCAATTCGGTGGTTCCATGATAAGTCCTTGCGTTGGGTTTGAAAATCATCACAACAACGCAAAACGTATCCTCTCCCTTGGGCAAGGAGTGAGTGAGTGAGTGAGTGTGTGTGTGTGTGTGTGTGTGTGTGTGTGTGTGTGTGTGTGTGTGTGTGTGTGTGTGTGTGTGTGTGTGTGTGTGTGTGTGTGTGTGCGTGTGTGTGTGTGCGTGTGTGTGTGTGTGTGTGCGTGTTCGTGTTCGCGTGTGTGTGTAAGGCCACATCATTACCTAATGACTGGACCATATGAGCTACGGAATTCTATCAACCAAGAGGGTAAAAACTATCGATCACGAGTCCAGCACATAACCCAAGACCTTTCTGAAACACACACACACTCACATACACACACACATACACACACACACAACACACATTCATTACACGGAGCTTACCTTCTTTGTTGAACCTCACACATCATTCAATTCATTGACAATCACCACACAGTGTCCACATCTTATGTAACAATTTATGTACACAAACCATGTACCTAGCTGATAATGTACTTTTTTACGTAACGTCCAGCAAGTAAACAACTCCACAATGTCACTATTTTTATAAACATTTGGAGAAATACACTGTGAAGTTGAGATATGTCCGATTAGAAAATTTTCTTAAAATGTTTAACGATATTAAAATTGCTGTCGACTTCAAATACTTCCTGCATATGATAAACAAATGACGAAATAAATCATACACACACACACACATGCACACAAGCACACACACACAAGCACACACACAGACACACAAGCACACACACACAGACACACAAGCGCACACACACAAGCACACAAATACACACACACACACGAGCGCACATGCAGACATGCATGTACACGTACTTTATACTTGTATTTGCACATCTCGTATGGTTATGTATCAAAACTGGTCCTTTCCTGTAGTCTAAGCTTTATTGTGGGAGTCACCAGGCGATTCTATTCGCCTTAAGAAGGTTTAAGTACTTCACGGCCAAAATTAATGATGTAGCTGCAGCAGGATTTTTTTTTTTTTTTCAAATTAGCGACTTCCGGTCCGAACGAAGTTGTGAAAAAGCAATTTCCTGTCCAGACGGTAAAGTGTCTTGATCGATATGGTCTGACATCTGTCGCGATGTTAAAAAAAAATATAAATAAAAAATAAAAAATAAAATAAAATAATATTAATAATAATAATAATAATAATAATAATAATAATAATAATGAGGCGCTCACGTAGATGAATAAAATCACCTGGCGGCAGCCAGAATAGAAAGAGAAGAGTGTTTCCCTATACGAAAATAGTTAATCCCTTTACTGCCCAAGGGTTAGTCTAAGCTCACTGAAATCGTCAGGCATTAAGGGGTAATCACACTGTGCAAAATTTCCTCCGACATCCTACCTCCAACCTCCATTTGAATAGATAGAATATGACTTTGCTTACAGAAATCTCGACGTCTCTAAAAATATTTCAATAGTATGTCTAACATATGTATAGGTTAACAATTTCTTAGTTCATCATTCATCTTTACTATATATGACGAAAAGATAATTAATTTGATATTTGGCGATTTGAAAAATGAAATAATGTAACCGAAGTCGTTTTTATTCAAACGAACTCTTAACTAACGGAACTGTTAAAACCCGATATAATTAATTTGATCTTTTTCATAATGAAGCGTTGATTAAGATTGTTCAATAGTATTTATTTTGGGACCAAGCAAAGAAAAAGAGGCAAAAGTATTTTGTTAAGAGAAAATATGAAAAATATTTTGTTAAGAGATTCGGGTTTTTGTGCTCCGAGAGCTAATTAGATGCAAATTATTATTATTTTTTGTTCAAACGTTTCGTCTGGGATGGAAATTTTCTTCCCACAAGTGCTCAACCACAAGACGTCATCAACATAATCATCATCATCATCACCATTCTTTAACAGAAGTGTCACATAAACTTTCCGTTGAAAATGTGGATTCCTTCAGATAAATAAAATCACAAATATACACGTCTTGTGTGTGTGTGTGTGTGTGTGTGTGTGTGTGTGTGTGTGTGTGTGTGTGTGTGTGTGTGTGTGTGTGTGTGTGTGTATGTGTGTGTGTGTGCGCGTGTGTGTGAGTAATTTGAGATAATTCATTCATTCATTCACTCGTTGTGGACGACCTCGGATGGGAATTCAAACTTGCGCTTCTTGACCTTCCCACAAGAGCTTGTTGACCTCAGCCATAAGGAAACTGTATACTTAGAAGAGAGAGAAAGAGATAGGAAGGAAGAGAGAGAGAGATAGGAAGGAAGAGAGAGAGAGGTTCCTTATAATAAAATGTCAGGAAAATCATACTGGGTCAGCTAAATTAAATATTACAACTCGTTTTCACAATTTCGAATAAGAAAAGTTATGGCGATGCTCTAAATATAAAATGTCGACATATCGAAGAAACGCCTAGAATCCTAGACTGTCGAACGTCGACATGACGTCATAGGGCCATGGCGACTTCGACCGAGACGTGGATTAAATTCCAAACGGTCTAGTTGTAGATCATGACTACAGAGCATGATTAACCAAGCGTTCATTTTACACTCCATAGAAAATAGACGCAATCTATCTGTAGTTTCAGCTCTTATCGGATGTAGGGCGTTCTAGAGATCAGTTACGCCAGTACACATGCAAAGATATATTTGAAAAATATTACCCCACATATTACCTTGTAACGAATAGCAACCGCAGAAATGAACTTGTAGACATAAATCGCTCCAACAGTGAAAATTATTTGATTAAGGATAGATAAAATACATTGTTAGGTTAGGTTAGCTTACGTGTGTGTGTGTGTGTGTGTGTGTGTGTGTGTGTGTGTGTGTGTGTGTGTGTGTGTGTGTGTGTGTGTGTGTGTGTGTGTGCTATGGATATCTCAGAACAAGTTTGTCGAGATCAGCCACCCTACTCGTAAATATCAGTATGTAAATATAAACGTCATAAATGTATTACGGGCATGTATCACGGACATGTCACGGACACGTCATGGACATGTCATGGATACGTCACGGACACGTCACGGACATATCACAAGCGTGTCACGGACGTGTCACGGATACGTCACGGGCATGTCACGGACATATCACAGTCGTGTCACGGACGAGGTTTTATTTCGTCTTCTCAAACCCCATCACATAAACACACCCTTTATCTACCGTCTCCCTTTACAGACTTTCTTCTGGCTTACGACAAACTATTTCACACAGCTAAAAAACGCTATCACACTGAGCTCTTTTTCCCCCAACTGTTGGAGCAAATTTGCAGCCAGTAGTTTTCGGGAAGAAATATGATATCCTGGAGGAAGATCATTTTGCTCCGGCATATCAAATGACAAATTGTTAAGAAAACAGAATAGGTTGCTATAGTGGTTTTACGGCGGAAATAGTGCCGGAGGTGGTTGATACCACCGATGAATCGGAGGTTGAAGGAAAAAATACCTTAACACGAAAGGGGAAGCATTAATCAGTGTTAAGGCCATTTGATATATTTACTAGTTTATTTGTATAATTTTGTTCAACTGAGCAAATATATTTTTCGTTGTTGTAATGTATACATTTCTATATACAGTAGTTTATTGTATAATTGTCGTGTTTTGTGGGCAAGAAATCAAACGTTTTTATTTGTTTGTTGTGTTTTGTGGGCAAATTGCATAGAGTCAATGACAAGAAATTAAACGTTTTTATTTGTTGTGTTTTGTGGGCAAATTGCTTTGAAGCAATGACAAGAAATTAAACGTTTTTATTTGTTTGTTGTGTTTTGTGGGCAAATTGATTTGAGTCAATGACAAGAAATTAAACTTTTTACTTGTTGTGTTTTGTGAGCAAATTGCATTGAGGCAATGACAAGAAATTGAACGTTTTTATTTGTTTATTGTGTCTTGTGGGCAAATTGCATAGAGACAATGACAATATATTATACGTTTTGATTTATCCTGCCACGGGTCAAATTCTTATGTATACGAGGCGTGGGCATCAAGCGCACGGACATAAACAAGATCGCGTTGTCGAGGATGACCTCGGGATATATAGAACGAGGTCACTGAGCAGAGGGACCCTCTTCATCATCTCGCTTCATTGAAGGTAACCCTCGATGGAATTAAATAATTTGACTGTAACCTTGCAGATGTCACTAGGAGTGACAATCTCCACTGGAAATGACTGTTAAACGAAAAGGTGGGGGTGACGTCATCCCAAATTTCTTTTAAGCATACGACCTATGATTTTGTGGTTCCCCTAAAATTGGGGCATCCCATTCTAGATGGAATATATGGTGAAACGTCTCTCGTACTCCCATATACGTACGTACACACATGCATATACCAAGGGCTTTTTACCCCCTTACAAGGGAGGTAGCCAAAATCTATAGGCATAATTCCACTCCCACCCGTTTCATATACGTGCGTGTAAAAAATATTAATATATGGACCTGAACTTCCCCATAACATAATGTGATTAAGAATATACAGTTATTAACTGCATTTGGTCAAGATGATTATAATGTAACTATCATAATCATAACCTCGTTATAACCAATATGGCAATCATGGCTGCCAACCGTACGTAACAATAGAAAAAAAAAAACAGCGTGTGTACGGATGACACAGGCTCGTGTACATATGTGCACATCTCCCGAATCCTATGTGTACATGTGTATCATGAGTGATAGGATTAATATTTCATCTCTGAAATGTATGTGGTACACCACGGGCTTGGATCAAGTGTTGGTCCAGTGATCGACAGCAATTAACCTCCCAGATGAGAGCTTTGATATCATATGTGTATGCACTAACTACACGTCACATAAATATATTGCATATGAATATGAATATATATATATATATACACACACACACATATATATATATATATATATATATATATATATATATTATATATATATATTATATTGAGACATTCTGACAGGTTGACGTAAGTGGAGTAGAAAACACAGGAGACTTAGTGTGAGTTTATTCCTGACTAGTTTCGTAGATATGCAGTATATTCATATGACGTGCAATGAGTGCATACATACATACATATATATGTATAAATATATATATATATATATTATATTATATATATATTATATTATATATATTATTTATTATTTATATATATATATATATATTATATTATATATATATTATATATATATTATATATATTATATATATATATGTATATATATATATATATATATGTATATGGCATGTGAGGAAATTTGTGAGGGAACGAAACGAGCGAGCAGAGGGTGGGAATGGGAGTGGGAGAGGGGTGTATCCTCCTACAGTAGTGAGTTTTTGCATTTCTTTTTAACTTCAAATAGTGCAATCTGGTGCATAATGCTGTAAATATCACTCCAGAACGGCAAAGAAATATTACGAGTAATAATTACGAGCCTGTGAAATTTATTATTATTATTATTATTATTATTATTATTATTATTATTTACAGTTTGGAAAAAAACGGAAACATGTCAGACCACATGAAAGCGTTCTTAAATTCGCGGAATTTCACGAAACGCGAAAATCACACGTCTGCTTTAAGCATACACACGCGTGTATACACATGAATGCTACACATCAGCATGATTATACACTCGCAAAGAAATAGAAAAAAATGAAATAAAAAAAGTGGATGACAGTGAAGCAGAAAATGATTGTGCAAGATGCTCAACTGACCCTCGGGGGCAAATGTGTTCTGACTCAATGAAATCCTCTGACTAGAGCCAACGAGCTGGTCATTCCTCAATTCGCTAGCAAGGCCAAGGGGTTTCGAGGTCAACCTTCAAGTACCACGGGCTGATGTCCTTCGTGTAAATCATCTACCTTCAACAGAATCAAGGATATGACACACACACACACACACACACGACTCGATGGCGCAGTGGGTGGAGTTCCCGGCCGCCACTCCGTCAGTCCTGGTTCGAATACCGCCCAGGGCTGAAATAATTTCAGTATCGCTGCGCTGCGAGTCATTACTCCAACTCTCGTGGGCGAGGAGTTGGGTGTGTGTGTGCGTGTAAGGTCACAGCATTACCCATAGATCGGTCATGTATGAGCTCTGTTCCGGGAGGGAAATAGCTGTCGATGTGATTCAAGACCATAGTGCTGAATCACACACACACACACACACACACACACACACACACACACACACACACACACACACACACATATATATATATATATATATATATACATATATGTACATATATATATATATATATATATATATATATATGAGAGAGAATGTGGGTGGGGAAGGGCAAACGAAGATGTGTTAATAATCTCAGTGTCATTTACCGTATTCCATGCAACGGTTGTCCATCATCTTATTTCGGTGAGTCAGGTCGAGGGTTCAATAAACGCTTGAATGAGCACAAAAACGATCTCAGGGCTCATAGAACATCTAACTCCCTGGTTCGTCACCTGGACAAATGTGGACATCTACCTGATTGGAACAACGCAGAAATTCTACACGAGGGATTTGAGAAGAAAATGAGAAAAACTGTGGAAGCTGCACATATCGCCGCCAACAAGAACAACAACGACAGAGACGGATTTAAATGCCTCTCGAAAGCAGCAAGTGTCCTAATAATTAAATCGTTAGCCAAAGGGAAAACATGACGCTCATACCTTGGCGGGTTCCCTCTCACTACGAATATAAGAATTGTGATCCGTTTGTAATGCTGTAGTCCTCTGAAGAAGACCAAGTTGGTCGCAACGTTAGGGCAATAAACTCTATTCCTAACACATCTTCGTTTGCCCTTCCCCACCCACATTCTCTCTCATTTGTCTGAAATAATCTTAAATATATATATATAATTTGTACATATATAAACATATGTATCTATCATGGGTACAGACACGAATATAGCGTTATGCTCTTATCGCCAGCATATTTTTCCTATTTTGTTCTTCATCTTTTATACATTTTTTTTAAATAATGATACATAACTCTCTTTCTTTGGCAGTGCAACAGCGGTCGGAGGAACGAGATGGCCGTGTATTTCCATACGTGGCCCTCTATCTGGTCACAGGTACGTCACATCTAACCCTGCATGGCCACAAAATGGCCCAGATATGAATACAAGAATGGGATAAAATAATAAAGATGATAATAATTGTATAGTTTCGTAAGCATGCTTTGTATTCTATTACCTAGCCTGGTGCTCTATTCAGACAACACACACCATACAGGAATTTAAGAGCAAACTAGATACTGCGATATACAAAGACGGGACACAACGAGCGTAGCTCCCTTCCCGTAAGATTCAACTAGTTGAATACTAGGTAATCACTCACAAACACAAATGAACATACACATACAGGCCCGAGATCGAGCTATGCTCTGGGTTTGAAAGCCGTTACTATCTCCCTTGTGCAAGGGGATGGTATTTATTTATTAACTTGCTTGTTTGTGGGCATTAGACGTTATAACGCGTCTGACAACATGTTTTAATCCTTCGTCTATTCAAATTTAGGTAATTTGAAATCATGGTGATAAAATCGTGTTGCCAGATGGGACCACTATATTCCAATAGTGCAATTGTATACTGGACGCATGCAAGAAAAATGTACTTACATGTGTATGCTTGTGTAGTTTCAAATGGTTTTTTATAGCCTGTTTCTCAAAGTTGATATCTTCTAAACACTTGTAGTTCCTTCTCAGTGTTGCTTATTTCTGTATATTCTTGAACAATTTATACACAAAAAATATATTTATCTAAAATTTAGTACAACTTGCCAGTTTCGTATTTGTGCAGCCGAGCGTAGCATTTCATAAAATATATTTTTTTAACTTCTCTCTTTTATGACTAATTTAACACATATACACACACACACATATTTATAGTATACATTTTTTCTATCAAAACAGAACACATTAGAACATGAGCAATGCTTGCAAATGTTATATAACTAATTACTTCATTTTCACTAACCTGTATGATCCTGATGATGATCATGAAGTGTCCCCACAGTTGACACTAAAGGTATACTCCTTTATCACTTACTTAGGCATATGTCCTAGTTGTCGTTAGTTTGTTCATGAGATTAAGCACTAGAATGTCTATGTTAATAAAGATCATATGAAACACGAAAGCCTATGGTAGCTTTTGCTTCGAGAAATTGCCACATCGCCCAGAAACATAAACTTTGTTTGATTTGGAGACGACATCGTTCGTTTCCTCTTTGTCCAAAATTTGAACTACAGATGGATATTTTTCTATTATTTTACCACAACCTGTTTACATGAACATTTTATATTGGTTATTATAAACAGTGTTTATAGCTTATCTAATCTAACAATTCAAAAATTAATATTTTTTTTAACCGATTGCCCTATCCAAAGTCGTTAGTAAAGAATCTGAACGTAGCTTTGACGCCCAATCACGAAGGTCTAAATTTGATTCAGAATGAGTATTCATGTGAGGACATTTTTTTCGACAGGGAATTAGTGGCTTTCATAAAGAGATATTATGTGTAAGTCTTCAAGACGACCAGGATTTTTTTTTATAAGGATAACCGTGTTTTATATATACTGCGTTGACACTCGTAAGGAATATTTTCTAACAGTGCATTCTTTCACATCAAACATTTATACTCATGGCAGCTACAAAATTTTAAACGTTGACAATTTTCCGCCGACAACAGTTGCTACATCAATGCATTTTGTCACAAATTATAAGCAACACTACAACACTACGTGCACATCACAGCACATGCGTGCTCCCAAATTATTGTAGTTTTTTATTCATGACATAATGGGTAAAAGTAGTAAATGTCCTTGGCAAAAACTCATTAATGTTAACGGTTTTGTTTCTGTCAAGAAATATTTCGAGTCTGTGTAAATAATTTAGAATGGTTCATTGCCGATACTTTTTCTTAGTCATCAACTGTAATATTAATATTTCATTTTACATAATTTCTTCTATATCTCAATGAAATTAATTTTCAATAATTCCTCATTTCTTCGTGTTGTCTTTCTTCTTCACATTTTATCATTCAAAATCGGACCTCAAAATAAATGTTATTTGAAACTGGTACTTTTATTTTCTCTTCAACAAATGCAGGCGACATGCTCTACCCCACCCACGAAGGTGACGACATGGTCAGTCGACTCATCGAAGAATTGACCCGGCTTGACCTCGTCCATGACCTCTTAAACGCGAGAAACCCATCAGTCTTCTCATTAAACGATTGTCTTCACCCTCGCCAGCACAAGAAGGTAAGCAGGACTAATTTGAATCGAGGGCTGAAAATGACGTCATGTCGTCTGTCTCGGAAGTGTAAAACAAAATCCAAGGTGTCTTTTTACATCGCGTTTTAAATTCTAAATGAATGGCAATGAAAGAAAGCTAATGGGAAAAAATATATTGTTCTTTCTTTTATCCATATATCTAAAATATTTATTGTTCGTTTATTCATCTTTTTCATATGTGTGATCAATCATAACCTAACCAAGCATCACTTAACCTGACCTATCCTACATTAATCAAACAAAATATGATGTTCGATAGAATCCTCGCTTTGGGTAGTTAATATACAAAATTTATTTAATCAATATTTTAGAGACTTTAACGTGGCGGCTCACGTAGCATTTCTCATTAGCATGCTACTTGCTTTTGCTATTGCGTTTGAGTAGAAATGACTTCGATTACAATGTTCTAGACTTCCGTAAGAACATCTCAACAATGTGTCTAACATTTGTATAAAATCTCTTTGTTCGTAATTCAGCTTTTCACAATATGACGCAGGAGTAATCTGACATTTGGAAATTTGAAAACCAAATAATCGTAACCGAAGTCGTTTCTACTCAAACGAAGTAGTAAATACCAGTAACTACACAACATTGTTTTATGATTGGAGATTAATCTAACATTTAACTTTTTTTTTTTTTTTTTTTTTTACTATTTTAGTTAAATATCTCTTTTGCCATTTATGTGAATCCATCATCTCAGCCTGATATTGCCTTTAAGAGTAGAAACAATGTCTTTCACCAAATTACAATCTATCTATATACCAAGGTTTTTCCACCTTACCAGGGAGGTAGCCAAATCAAAAGGCATATACCCACTCGCACCCACTTCATTCCAATCCACCCATTCCACTCCCCTCCACTACCCTTTCCCCCCTTTTTCATCTTAGTTCCTTGTGGACGACGGGTCATCCCTGTATCCCGCCTACTTCCTTGGGTCAGAAGCAATGCAGCAGGACACAGCACATCCACAGCAAGGCCGCTTCATTAATTCGGCGATCCTCCTCTCCGTCCCCTCATACAGAAAAGAGAAGACGGGGTGGGGGGGAATCCCTTCTGGCTGCGTCAATATATCATTAACACATAACCATTCCCTAAACCCCCACCCCCACCCCCACCCTTCCTCGTATCACAGTATCACCTATACACAGCCATTCTATACTCACCCGTATCTCCTGCCTTCTCCCTTTCTTGCTCAACAGACATTCTCCCTCTTGCTCCACGTCCTCTTCACCCCATCCATCCATCTCAACCTCGGTCGTTCCCTCAACTTCAATCCACCCACCTCTGCCTTCCACGCCTCTTTTACTAATCTTTCTCCCCTCATTCTTTCCATGTGTCCAAACCATCCCAATACTGTTTCATCCACCCTATTTTCCACCTTATTTTCCACCCCAGCTTTCCTCTACACCTCCTTATCAAATTACTAAATGTAATTGAGGTCATTGTTAAAGTTTATAGTCACCCCTAAAGCAATTGTTATTTTCTTTCATGACTATACAACTTATAATATTCGGGCGCTGAGCGGAGGGATTAAGGGTTGGAGACAATATTTGGACCAGGAATGGGGTTAGAATCAGGGTTAAGGATATGATCAGAATTAGGGTCAATAATCTGATTATAATTAAGGAGAGGAAGGTTGTGATAGGTGACCCTATTTCTAAAAGTATCAAGAGAGGAACTACTAACTACATAAGATGGGAGAAGATTCCAGTTTTGGATGCTACGGAGGAAGAAAAAGGGATTAAATATGTAAGTGCCTCCCATGCTTTACCTGTCCCTCCTCCACCCACAGCCAAAGAGACGCTACAGCGATAACGAGACTCTGAAGGTGACGACGAAGGGAAGAAAGAAGCTCTCGATCACAAGCCTCCTGATGGCGATCCTCCCGATCTCTTCCTCTTCGTCCTCGTCCTCCTCTTCGGCCTCTTCGAGTGTCTATCGACCGCCGGCGAACAAGGTAATTCAAACAACCGTACAACATTCGAAACTGTCTCCTTCAGACAGATGCAGATCTAACGCGTCAGTAAGGTATTGTGTGTATTTCAATGTACATCGCCTTTCTCCTCATAAAAGTGATTTTTGTCAACAAAATTTGTAAATGAGATATGACAGGTCATGTTTGAGTAGTACAATCTCACACATACAATAACAACCATTGAGATATACAGACATAATAATTGTTAGTTTTGAATGAATAGATAATAGAGATAGGATGCACATGAAATTTTGTTTCAAACAAAAATACTTGGCAAACTAAATGATTGAAATGAGCGTGCGTGCGTGCACACACACACACACACACACACACACACACACACACACACACACACACACACACACACACACACACACACACACACACACACACACACACACACACACATCCCGCCAAGGGCTGAAATAATTTCAGTATCACTGCGTTACGGGTTGTTACTCCAACCCTCGTGGGCAGGGAGTTGGGTGTGTGTGTGCGTGTAAAGTTACAGTATTACCCATAGATCGGTCATACGAGCTCTGAGCTCTCATCCGAGAGGTTAATAACTGTCTATCATGAGCCCAACACGTGATCCAAGACCATGGTTAATCACACACACACACACACACACACACACACACACACACACACACACACACACACACACACACACACACACACACACACACACCAATCAGACCACTCGTGCACAGATTCATTGATCTCTGACAAACTTCTTCAGGGTACAACATTGGTGTTGGTCTGGACGACTTTACACCGTTCCACTGATTTGGTCCTCTACGGTCCCGGATCCGTCCTGAAGGACCTCTTCCCGGCCGATTCTGTCACCACTTGCCGGACGACCTACCCTGACCTCGATTCCCAGGCCACCCCGGCCAAGAACGACCCCCACAGCGTTCTGGCGAAGCTTGAGGCTCAGCATTACGCCGTCATCGTCAGGTAGGTCCTACGTTCTCAGAGATTCTCCGTAGATATTTTAAAAGTGCCACCACCAATGGAACAGCTACACGATAATAATATTCATTTATTCATTAATTTATTTATTCATTTATCTATGTATCTATTAATGTATTAATTTATTCATGTACTTATATACATATCTATTTATCTATTAATTTATCAATTTATTCATTATTCACTTACCTATTCAGTTATGCACTTAGGGATTTATTAATTAATTCATTCATTATTTTATTTATTCGTGTAGTCATTTATTTATTTTCTATTTAGTTATCTATTTTCCTGTAGATACTAGACGTTTTTATCCAGTTAAAGAATGAGCTAAGGACAATCACCCCACCCCCACACCTTCACGAGTTTAGGACGTCGGAGATGATCAGCTCCCCGATTCGAGTCCTTGGTCCGGGACCAACATTTCTCATTGCCTTTATCAGTCACCACTATATGTCCACTTCTTCCTCATATCGAGCTAACAACCAATAATTGCTCCCTCTCCTCCCCCTCCTTCTCTTCTTCTTTTCCTCTTAATCTTCCTTCTTCTTTTCCTTCTCCTTTCCCTCCTCCTCCCCTCCCTTTTTTCCCTATCTTTTTTCCTCCTCCTTCCTCCTTCCTCCTCCTCCTACCCCTATTCATGGAGACCGTAAAGTGTAAATACTTTGAAAATTAAAGGTGGCTAATCTTACTGGAATATGTTTTTACGTACTTAACCGAAGTCAATAATAGCCAAAAAAAAAAAAAAAAAAAAAACTCTCGTTTTCTTTTTATTGCAATTTGAAATCACTGATCCTATCCACAAAACATCATCTGCTTCAGCCCTTCTCGTAAAACCTACCCATGGCGCCATCTGCTTCACAGTGACGTCAAAAATTACGTTCATTCTTCATGTATTGTCATTTGTTCGATGAATAGCGATCGTGTCAAGTGTCGTAGGCTATTTAGTATAAAATTTAGGAATTATGAAAACGAAGAAAGAACTACTGAAGAAAATACACGATTGGGAAGAAAGTAAGGAGAAAAGAGGTGGAGATTAATGGTATATCAACAACATATAGAACTTAGAGAGAAAGGCAGAAGAAGAAAGTTTATGATAACCGCCTAGCAGTAATGGTATTATTCACGTACATAACATATACAGGGAGCTCAATGATGGTGCTAGATTCTCTTACAATAAGACTAAACGGCCTTTTTTTAAAACATTATGCGAAATAAATTATGGAGATAAGATATTTGTTTTAAAGATGGTTTTCGTGGAAATAGATAACATTACAAAAGAAAAAATGCAAAGTTGTTCCTGGGGTTAATGGTCACTGTTTAATTCTCAAACGCTCCATTCTGATTGAAATCAACTGTCGTCTTCCAGAGCAAAAACGTTAAATTTGTGACATTGGGTCATGACGGGCCACAAGCTGAATAAAAACAATACAAATGGCATTGAATTTTGGTAGATGGATTGAGTCTCTGCCTTTCAACATTTAGAGGCCATCTTTAACTCACAGAAACCAGAGATAGTTTCTATAAATTAATTTCTGGATGACGCCAGGCGATTTTATTCAGCTGTGGGGACACCCCGCGCTCTTTAAGAATCGAAAGTGACTCTGGGCCTTGATGGGTTCCCTAAATCTTGTCCTTCATTGTTGGGAAAAGCCTTTGTTCAGTAATGGACTCCGAATGACTGATAACTCATCCATCGATTGACTTCTTTGCAGATCCTCCTGGGTGGAAACAGACTCGGGTGCCCTTAAAACACAGTGGCTCTTGCACTTCCGAAGGGGAGGCGGACGTCTGGGCCACGGCGGAGGCACGCTGAGGGCGACCTTAGCCCCGAGGAGCAAGTCCATCTTGACCTTGGCTTCCGAATCACCCAATAAACCGGCCTTCACACTCAAGCGTGTGCTTAGTATGCTACTCTGAGGACGAAACTAGAAGGATGTGGTGGAGTTTAAGCAACACTAGGACCTTTATTTCTCCATCTTCCTCCACCTCTTCTCCCTCCCCCTCCTTCTTGTTCTCTTTGCATTCCTTGTCCTTCTCGTCCTCCTTTTAATCTTCTCCCTCCCCTTCCTCCTCCTTTTCTTATTCCTACTCATCTTACTCGTTTTCTTTGTCTTCCTCGTTCTCTTCTTCCCGTTCCTTGTCGTCATTCTCCTCTTCCTCGTCCTCCTCCTCTTCTTAATCCTAATAATCTTACTCATTTTCTCTGTACTCCTACTTTTCCTTTTTCCTCATCATCTTCCCTTAACGAGAATAACAAATTACTTTGAGTCCCACAAAATCCATTCACATTTGCTGAAAATGTCCTCCGGGTCGACATGACGTCATATCGTCCGCTGGTAATCCTTTGAAAACGGTGACGTAATATATATATTTTTTGTTCAAAACTGATACCGTTAGACGGTTTTATTCAGCTGAGCGGGGCAGGCTCGAGGCTAAACGGGGTCTCGATCAATTAAGATCCCATTCTCTCACGGGTCCACATCTCAGCTAAATAAAATCACATGGCGCCAACAGAAATCCACAAGAAGCGTTAACGTGATGAAGAGGCGAGAGCGACGCTGCAGCAGTGTGTCTGAACCCAAATAATCTAACGTCTTTCTCTGTCAAAAGGAATCCTTCCCACCTCCATCTTATCACTCTCCTTCCTCCTCCTTTCTACTCCCTTCACGGACCGGCAGAATGCAGGAAAAACAATGTGAATTTATTATATGTATATATATAAAATGTAAAAAAAAAAAAAAAATACAATATTTTACTATATATAAGGGATGCGTATTTTCAGATTTACAAATAAAGATTTTCCTTATATGTTGTAGTATTCAAAGTGATACCCTTAATATGTCTTATTCTGGCTAAGCCTGTGGTCCCCAAAAGCTGAAAAAAAGCGTTGAGGCTTCAGACAAAATGAACTCTTAAAATGTTTATGTGTATTTACCTAGTTGTATTTACCTAGTTGTATTTTACGGGAAGGTGAGCTATGCTCGTGGGGTCCCGTCTTCATATCTCATTTTATCTAAACTATTTTTAAATTCATGTATTGTTTTTGCACACACCACTTTCTCATCTAACTTGTTCCAACTGTCTATTACTCTGTGAGGAAAGCTGTTCTTTTTCAAATCTCTTCTATAGCTGTCTTTTTTTATTTTCTTTCATCCCATTTTATCAGATTCTCTCTATCAGTAATTTCTATGCCTTTCATGATTCTGTAAATAGCTATCAAATCTCCTCTCTCTCTTCTTTGCTCTAGTGTCTGTAGTTCAAGTTTTTCTAGTCTCTCTTCATATGATAGTTTTGAGAGTGTTGGTGCCAATTTTGTAATTGCTCTTTGTATTCTTTCAAGTTTTTTTATACATTTTTTTGTACTTGGTGACCATATCGTTGCTGCATATTCCAATCTTGGTCTTATCAGGGTGATTAGGATTTTCTTCACCATTTCTTCATCCAGGTATGTAAATGCCACTTTGATTGTTCTTATTAAATTACAAGTTTCTCCAAAAATCTTATTTATATGTTTCTCAGGTGACATATTATTCATAACAATGACTCCTAGGTCCTTCTCATTTTCTACTTTTTTTATTCCTTCTTCTCCCAATTTATATGCTCCTGTTATTCTGTTTTTGCTTTTTCCAAATTCCAGTATACTACACTTTTTTGTATTGAACTCCATCTCCCACTTCCTACTCCATTCTTGTACTTTATTTAGATCTCTCTGTAGTGATTCACAATCTTCTTCAGTTTTCACTCTTTTCAGTAGTTTTGCATCATCTGCAAAGAAGCTCATATAGCTTTCAATTCCTTCATCCATATCATTAATATATATAGCAAACATTATTGGGGCCAGAACTGTTCCCTGCGGAACACCGCTTATTACTTCATCCCATTTTGAGTGCTGGTTTCTTATCACTACTCTCATTTTTCTTTCTTGCAAAAACTCTTCCATCCAATTTAGTAGTTTGCCCTGTATTCCTCCTTCAGTTTCTAATTTCTTAAGCAACTTCTTATGTGGTACTTTGTCAAAAGCTTTCTTTAGGTCTAGAAATGCACAATCAGCCCATCCATCTCTTTCTTGTATTATATCTATTAGCCTTGAATAGAAACATATTAAATTGGTGACGCATGATCGTCCTTGTCTGAATCCAAATTGCCTTGGATTTAAAACTTTGTTTTTTTTCTGAATATTTTACCCATCTACTTTTGATAATTCTTTCACAAATTTTTGCTATTGTACTTGTTAGAGAGACTGGTCTATAGTTGGTAGGTTCTTCTTTATTTCCTCCTTTATATATAGGTACTATATTTGCTTTTTTCCAATCTTCTGGAACTTTTCCTTCTTTCAAGGAACTGTTTAGTATGCTATGTATTTTGTCTGCCAGTTCATTCCTGCATTCTTTCAGTATCCAGTTTGCTATTTCATCTGGTCCATGCGATTTTCTGACATCAAGATTACTCAAGTGTGTTAATATTTCATCCTTTGTTACTTCTATTTCTTCCATAGGGGGGACTTTCTCTTTCCATTCGTTCTCTTCAGGTTGTATGTTCTCCCTTGTAAACACTGATTTAAAATGCCTGTTCATAATTTCCGCCATTTCCATTTCCTCAGTGTATTCAACTCCCTCTTGTCTTAATTTCTCCAAGTCTTGTTTGTTTTTCAGTTTATTGTTTACAAATCTGTAGAATAGTTTACACTTTTCTATGATATCTTTTTCATATTTTCTCTTTTCCTCTCTGCACGTTTGTACATATTCATTTCTATAACCGGTATATATTTTCCATCTGGTCCAGGCTTTGTCTCTTTTGTCTTTTAACTCCCTACAACTTTTGTTGTACCAGCATTTTACATATTCTTTTTCTTGTTTTTGTCTTGGGACATACTTTTCCACTCCTTTTTTGTAAATTTTTGTCAAAATATTCCATTTCTCTTCTACTGTTGTTTCTTCTTTGTATATTTCTTCCCATTTTTCCTTTTGAAAGAATTCTCTTATTTTATCAAAGTTTGTTTTTTCATACATCATTCTTCCTTTTCTATATTGTTCATTTCTTTTCATATATTTTTCTTCATTAAGTTCCAGTTCAATCAATATGTGGTCACTTTTACTTATTGGTGTTTTATATTCAATTTTGTCCACTATTCTAGGTTCGGATGTATAATTATTAGGTCTAGTCTCGATGGCTCTTCTTCATTTCTATACCTAGTGTTCTCCTGTATCCATTGTGTCATTGTATGGTCAGTAACCATCTCAAGTAGAGCGTTTCCCCATGAGCCGTCTCCACCCTTTACTGTCATTTCTTCCCAGCAGATTTCTTTGCAATTAAAGTCGCCCATCATAACTATTTTTCCTCCCTCTTCCATTATCTTGTTTAATGTTATCTTTGTGTCCTCTAACATACTTTTATGTTCACTCTCTTCCCATGAGGCTGTTTTCGGGGGCACATAATTTATCACAAACTTTCTGCTCTTCTTATCTCTATCTTCTACTTCCATCATTATCATCTCTACTGTATTCTTTCCATATGTGACACACTTCACGTTTATATCCTTCTTAGTCAGGAACATAACTCCACCCCCTTCCTTTTTCACTCTGTTTCTAATCCAATAATTATATGCATCATGTCCTACACTGTTGGGTGGTAGTGGACCTTTTAATTTTGTTTCTACAATTCCCATTATGTCTGGTTCTTTTTCTTTCAAATAATCATTCAGCTCATTCAATCCTGTTATTAATCCATCTATATTTGTGTAAGACACTCTTAGTTTTCTGCCACTTCCATTGTGTTCTCTGTTTCCCTTTTGTTTTTCTCTTGTATGTCGACTTTCTTTAGTTTCATATTCACTACTCTCCAATAGAATCTCTCTTTTTCTGACTCCGTTCTTATCTCGTTTTTTTTCCTTAGCTTCAAGTCTTTTCTGTTTTTCTTCCTCTCTTTCCTCTTTATTCATTTCCTTTTTTATCCATACCTTTTTATATTGTTCACTTGTTGCTAGTTTCCCTGTTTTGGATAAGATATTCTCAGCCGTAGTTTGTGACCTGAATTTAATCTTAATTGGTCTGGTTTTGTCTGTACTATATTTCCCGAGCCTGAATTTCTCTTCGATTTATTTCATTATTTCTGGTTCATCTTCCTGAACTAATTCTAGTAAATTTCTTACTTTTTCATTTTCCTCATTGATTCTTGTGGTTCTATCTGGGTTATGTTTCTCTTCCATTCCTAATATAATTATACATTTCTTTCTGTCTGCTAAGTCTCTTACTATATTCTCCTTCTGTCTCATCACTTAAATAAATGAGTTTTCAGTTTGTTCATTAATTTGCTGTCTGATTATGTCAGTGAATGCAACTTTGCTATTTTCTTGGATTTTTTTCCAACCCTCCTTGTTCTCCTTATTATTCTCCTTTAAGACTTTATTCTCATCTTTTACTTCTTTTAACTGTTTTTTTAATTCTTCAATTTCCTTAGTTAAGTTTTTGTTCGCCTTCTCTAGTTCTTCCAATTTTTCAACTCTCCGTATAATGTTGTTAACATGACCGAACCTACGCTCCAAGTCCTCGATCATCTTATCGACCTTCTCTTCTAGTCTTGTCAGTCGGGGGGGGGGGGGGGGGGGGGGTGTCCCCCCCACCCTCTTTAAATCCCTGGAAAATATTCTCATCACTTTCTACTGTATTGCTCTTATCTATACTTCTAATCTTTACATTTTTATTAGACATTTCATCGTCGCTCAGCTGGTCGGGGGGCCTTTTGTTTACCTTTCGCCTGTCTGCCTGGGCCAAGTCCTCTCCTTCCTCATTTCCTTCCATTTCCCTCAGCAATCCCTCCCCTTCTCCTCTTTCCCTACTTTCCCACTACCCCACGAGCAATCCCCCCCCACCCTGTAAATCCAATAGGCACTTCTCTTTGCGTTGGGATCCACGAAACTTCAATTTTCTTCAGAACGTCTTCTAAGCCGTCCGTTCGTTGAAGTGTGTGTGTGTGTGTGTGTGTGTGTGTGTGTGTGTGTGTGTGTGTGTGTGTGTGTGTGTGTGTGCGTGTGTGTATACATGATCATGCGTACACGTAAATATACCGAGATCTAAACAGTCCCAATAATCTTCACTATTCCACATGGTTAAAAAATTATCAAGACCACTTGAACATGAACTTCCATTTATCATATTCACACAAAACAACCCCCGTTCCCATCATATACACCCCAAAACTCGAAGTCCTGCAGGATACGTCGCTGCAGGAGGCGAAGAAGGGCCCTGAGAGCCATCCAGGAATGCACAAGATGGAGGCGTGAGATCCTTCCCGCGTCCTCTTCCGCTGACATCCTCCGTTGAGGTTTGAGATGTCGGCTTCACAAGGCGCGACGTCTGCAGGAGCTTCGAGTGGCGGGAACGATGGGTCCGCAAGAGTTTCTTTTGTATCAGGAAGAAAGAAACGTGGTTTCTGGAAAGAGGAAACGAGTAGGCTACTATGACACCCGATTTACAGATTCCATGAACCCTATCAAGCTTGACACGTTCCCGAAAGTTTCTGTGAATTAGTTTGACTAAGAAGGTCTTATTTTTTCTTGTAGTGTCATGCAAACATCAGATATTTATTTAATAGGGCATTTAACAAGGACTAATCAACGTTTGAGGCAATACCACAGCTAAGAATATTGTTAAAAACACTAAAAGTTTCCTAGCTGAAGTCTCCCATAATCAGATAAATCCACAACGGTTGTGTCTTTCTTGGCTCAGTGTTATAATTTTAGAGCAAATTTGCTAAATACACAAAAACCATCTGCCAAGTATCAATCTCTGAAGCCCTTGGTGCCACGAAGGGGCTAGTCGAAATATCCCCAAGCACTTCGCTACCCAGAATATACTCTTTTTTCGAGGTTTGTGGGGCTGTCATTCCCCCGGACCTCAATCCTACAGTTGTCCAGAACAGTCCACACATAGAATCAGTAGGTGATGTCCACGTGATGGCACTGTTATGAAGAAGGGTGCCCAAAGGAGATCAGGAAGGGAGGGTACCCATTGATCCTAGGCAGCGCCAAAGGGAGAGACTGTCTTCAAGAAACTAAGGGTTGCTTCGGAAGGGGAGACGGTGAGGTACCCCTTCCTAAGTGACAGAACCTACCTATTGCTTTAAGAGGAAGTTGATGTCATCCTTAAGATTCCTAGGGAACACGGCAGAAGCGTAGCGAGAGTAGGGTTTCCCGTCCCTCCCCACCAGGAACTTCTCGTAGTTCCATCGGATGTCGTGGACGTTGACTCCCTTGTACTCGATGCCGGTGTCTTGGATGGTGTCGGAATTGTATCCGCAGTTAGTCTGTGAGAGGAAGGGATGGTTTTAATCTTGACCCTGAAATAGTCAAAGGTCCTGACAAAGGATCCTCAATTTGGAGGGATTTCGTATCGTGGACTTCGAAGAACTGAGAACATAAGAATGGAAGAGACTGTACAAGACCATAAGGCCTACACCAGGCAGTTCCATGTCCCTTTCCTCCTATCATCCCCATCCATAAAGTTATCTAATCTTAACCAATAGTTTCAGCGCTCACTATATTGTTAAGTTTATTTCATTTGAGAGAAATTCGCTAATAGCAGCGACATCAATCCGATAATTTTTTATGACAGTTGCATGCAGGATTCGAACCCACTGCACTCAGCCTGCGAAGGTGATCTACGAATGGCTGAGTGCAGTGGGTTCGAATCCTGCATGCAATTGTCATAAAAAATTCCTTTCATTTGTTAAGCACTTTGTTGGTAAATCAGTTCTTGCCTATTTCCTTCTTGAAATTTCGAAATAATCCCCAGGAGACTGATGGACAGCAAATCATAAATAAAGACAGATTGTTTAACTGCACAAATATGATCA
Source organism: Oratosquilla oratoria (assembly GCF_046742065.1). Taxonomy (NCBI): domain Eukaryota; kingdom Metazoa; phylum Arthropoda; class Malacostraca; order Stomatopoda; family Squillidae; genus Oratosquilla; species Oratosquilla oratoria. The sequence goes on from NC_134813.1 coordinate 5,952,492, forward strand.
AAATCACCCGTGAAAGGAATATAAGAAAAACAAATAAGGAAACAAGGAAATCATCAATTCAGTTAAACAACTGTCTCAAGGGATTAAATCTGGTGACCTTACCAGCCACTTCACGTCTCCCCTTAACAAGATCAAATACCCAGGAAACATTTCCCTTAACACTAAAAAAAAAAAAAAAAAAAAAAAAAAAAAAAAAAAAAAATTATATATATATATATATATATATACATATATATATATATATATATATATATATATATATATATATATATATATTATAATAACTGATGAAGAAAATAAAAATGGTACAACCTAGCAAAGGCTTGTCCCGCCTCTCTTAACCCCCTTTTACATTAGGCAACTAGTGACCGTCACTAGTTGCCTACCATTATTTTAAATTGAGCCTTTCACACTACGTCACTGCGGTTGCCCGGTTGCGCAACAGGCTATGGCTGTTGCCCGCTCCGGTAACAAGTGACTGTCACTGGCAGTTGCCGTCACCGACCGTCTCTTTTTCTTGACCAGCAAAGCCAACAGAAGCACCTCCTCCATTGATGCCATTCTTTCGACTAATGAGATGATGAGAAAGGATTCCACAACTCGGTGACAGTCACTGGTTGTTTGCAGTTGCCCGAGACTTTCACACTAAGCAACTAGTGACGGTCACTAGTTGCCTAGTGTGAACGGGGCCTAAAGCCATGTGCACGAGGTCCGTTCCAACTCAGACAGACGGGGGAACTTACCGTGAGGAACTTAAAGATCTTGTCTTGATCTTTGCCGTTGACGTTGGTCTTCTGCATCAACGGGAAGTTGGGGACGAAGCCGCCGCCCGGGCGGACGTACTTCAGCGCGTTGTAGATCTCGTCGGCTGAAGCCCCCGGCTCTTGCTAAAGGAAGGAAGGAAGGAAGGAAGATGGGAAGGAAGGAAGGTGGGGAGGATAGAAGGGAGGAGGGAAGGGAGGAAGGGAAAGGAGGAAGGAAGGAAGGAAGGAGGGTAGGGTAGAGGGGAGGAGGGATGGAAGGAAGGAAGGAGGGAAAGGAGGAAGGAAGGAAGGAGGGAAAGGAGGAAGGAAGGAAGGAAGGAGGGAAGGATAGAATGAATGAATGAATGAATAAATGAAAGATGGATAAAAGGAAGGAAGGAAAGAGGGGAGGGAGGGAGGAAGACAGGAAGTGAGGAAGGAAGGAGGGAAGGAAGGGAGGAGGGAAGGAAGGGAGGAAGAAAGGAATGAAAGAAGGAAGGAAGGAAGGAAAAAAGTAAGGAAGCAAACAAGCAAACAAGAAAGTAAAAAAAAAGATCAACTTTATCATCAATACACTGATTAAGGTACAGAGGTGCATGAGGTGAATGATATTGCCAGACGATGCTCAGAATGAAAATAATTCCTTCCTTCCATAGAGGTTGAAATTATGTCATACATACATACATACATACATACATACATACATGATAACAGGTTATGTACTCACCAGCCCGAACTGGTTGCAAGGGAAGCCGAGGACAACGAGGTCTGTTCCCGCGTAATCCTCGACAAGTGCATTCAAACCCCGATAGTTCATCGAGTTTAGACCTCAGTAAGTCGCAACGTTAACTATCAGGAGGACCTAAATAAATAAATAAAAATTAGATCATCAGTCTTGGTAATATATACACTGCATACACGCATACATATTATGTGGTAAACACAGCCCAGATCTGGGAAAAGCAGCGCTCTTCGAAAAACGTCTACTGCTGTTTGACTTTACTTTCAAGCAAGTTCCAACGACTTTTGTATGTACTCGAGTCCTTGGCTACACTGAACAAATTTTATCCTATTCTATTCTATTTCATTTAGTCTTTTATTTTTGTTTTATTTTATTCTATTTCATCTTGTTTTGTTTTGTTTTATTTTTTACTGGCAAAGGATGTTGGAAATATTAGCGGTGGTAACCTTTTAGCGTTTAAATTTGAACCTTACGTGTATTCTGGTTATCACCAAGCGATTTTATTCATCTGATGAATATTTCTGTATACGCCAAACAATTGATAGACTCGTATTCGAACGCACTTCAGAATACCAAGTTACCAATACTAAGTTATCACCATCGTAATCAAGGAAGGTGAGAACGAACAGATGCGTGTGAAAACATCAGGTGTCCATGAGAACCAGTGACGGCCCCCGGGGGGGGGGGGCTTTAGCACCCCCAAAAAAGTGGCCAGCCCCCCCCATTAGCCCCCCCAACTGAAATGAGCAAATTGAAAATTTAAAACGCTTATTGAAATAATTTTATTAAGTGGAATCTTTAATTGCCAGGGCTAAAGATTTGTCAGCCATCAGTGCTAGCCCAACCATTAACCCCCTCCCCTTCTGAAATGAGGATAATATATGTGTATTATCATATTACTATTAGCCCCCCAAAAAATTTGCTCAGCCCCCCAAAATTTGCTCAGCCCCCCCCTTAGCCTCCCCAACTAAAAATTCCTGGCGCCGCCGCTGATGAGAACATAGCCATTCCATTGAATTACATTTCTTAAAAGAAAATAGAAATTAAATATCATAAAAAGGTAAATTCAATAAGATTTGGGGATTGCCAAATATGAATTATTTTTGGAATAAAAAAAAATTACCCCGGTTTAGAAGAAAAAAAGAAAAAACAGACAATTTCTCGAAATGATAAACGACACATTCGAACCGACATTATTTTTGTTTTTTCATGTCATTCTTGAAAATGAAAAAGAGATGAAGAGGGAGATGAGAGAAAAAACAAGACAGTGGAATACAGGAGAAAGGAGAAAAAATCAATAGGAGAGAGGGAAATGAGAAAAATATGCGTGTGCGTATGTGTATGTGATAAGGGAACCTTCATGTTTATATGATTTAGAGACTAACATTACTGGCAATAATTTTACTATTGATAATCACCTCTCCTACATTTTAAGTGTAAACCAAAAATTCAAAACACCACTCCATTATCATCTTTACAGTCGAAATGGACAGTTTTAAGTGTTTCGGGTCGCATGTGGCAGGAAACGGAGAAGAGGTGGTGGTAATCTGTAGATTGAGAGAAGAAAGTAACGGTGGTATTCTTAAAAAAAAAAAAAAAAAAAATCTTCCTATATAAATCCTTGGAAAGGAAAGATTTATATAATTTTTTTCAGGAATACCACCATAAGAATCTTACTGTGGTATTCTTAAAAAAATATTTCCTTATATAAATATTTCCCTTACAAGGATTTATATAAGATTTATATAAGAATTTCTTTTCTAAGAATGCCACAGTAAATGTTTTGGGGGATTGAAAAGTGTAATGAAAAATAGGCATCTGGGAATGGATGCAAATAGAAGATTATATGAAGGGATGATTAAGTCAACGACGCTCTATGAGTCGGAGACTTGGAATTTAAGAGTCAGAAAAAGTATGGTAGGGGTTACAATGCTGGATAGAGTGAGAAACGAGGAGAGGAGGAGAGCAAGGGTGGAAAAGGAGATGCAAGATAGGTCTGATGAAAGATTATATCTTTATTGGGATGGTTTGGACACATGGAAAGAATGAGTGAAGAAAGATTAGTAAAAGAGGTGTGGAAGGCAGAGGTGGATGGAGTGAACTTGAGGGGACGACCAAGGATGAGATGGATGGATGGGATGAAAGGGGCTTTGAGCAAGAGGGGAATGTCTGTTGAGCAAGGAAGGGAGAAGGCAGGGGATAAGGGTGGATGGAGAATGGTTGTGTATGGATGACATTTTGACGCAACCCGAAGGAATTTCTCATGAAGGAACGAGGAGGAAGGGGGTCGCCGTGTTAACGAAGCAGCTGGCCCTGCTGTGGATGTGCTCTGTCTTACTGCATTGCTTCTGACCCGGGTAGTGGGCAGGAGACAGGGATGACCCTTCATCCAAGAGAAGCTACGATGAGAGTAAAACAAGTGTGGTGGAATGGGTAGTAGTGGATATGTGGTCTTTGACTGGCTACCTCCCTTGTAAGGGGGGGAATCCTTAGTATAAAGACTTGAAATACTGGCAGTAGGTGTTAACTATTAAAAAATCCCATACTTACTTTGCCCCTGTATTTCTCAAGGGGAACTTCTACCCCATGAATGTCGACAGTATTGAACTGGTAAATGTCCGACGTGACGTTATCGCACTGAACTCGATTCTTCGCAGTGGCGACGACGCCGAGGGTCGCAACGGACACCAACAGCCTCCACATCCTGGGTGGAGAAAGGACCCAACTCTTAATAATTCTAGGGATCATACACATGAACAAAAAACAGAATTCTTTCTCAGCAGGTCCCCTCCTGGACTTGATAACCCTTACTAATGTATTCCGCGTAATGGCATGCTTTTTCCCAGTGACATTTTATGTGGATACCCGTGCATTCTACGCGCCGTTATAATTTTTTACAATATGCTAGAGATTAAATTAAGTTAAAGTAGAGGTTCTGAAGTTCGGGGAAGCTTGCGATTAGAACAAATCTAGGGGCATAATTCTAGTATGCCAGCGCTTCGCTTGGAAACTGAAATTATTTGCAGGTTTGCTTGTATGACCCTTCCCTGTAAGTCTGTGCACTCCAAAAGTCTGTTCTAAGTATGACGTACGTCGTGCCAAATCAACCTTAGTACATGCCTCTTATTTTCAATCTGTTGTATATGAAATAATTTTTCTATATTCTGTCTATAATAAAGGAAAATGTATATTACAACGAGCATCATTTTCTTAGGATTATAACAATGATTACCCCCCATCCCACATACTACGTGTCATAAAATTTATTCGAATCGTTATAATCCTAAAACGATACAGCTTCCTTTACTATATACAGTATATAAATAAATCAAGAGCAAATAAATTGGAAATAAGAGAGAGGCGTGCATTAAGGTTGATTTGGCAGAGTGGCTAGTAGTAAATCAACGTATGCCTCACTAAACTGAATATGGAACGCACAGACTATAGTATATCTTATCGCACAAACTCGATTTTACTGAATAAAATTGATGAAATAAACAAACGGATCATAGGCAGTTCAATATGAAATTATATACGTTTGTTTTCTGAAAGTACAGCCGCCATCCCTCAAGCTTGTTCATAATAGGAAAATAACAGGACGTAAAGGAAGCGCGCAAACTATTCAGATCAACTCTACAGACGTGACGTTACATCTTTAGCTTTGTCTAAAATAAACTGACCTGTCCTGTAGACTTTGGGAAGGATGGCGTTGGATAGATAAAAAAAAAAGTATCTTGTATGCTTGTTTTTTTTCCCCCACCCCCAACAAAGCTCATAACTGGGGTATGGCACGCTGTAAAATAGGTATAAATTTCAATATAGTTTTCTAGTATACACAAGGATAATTGACCATATACATCTTTGTAAAGATAACCTATACTTATAATTATCAGTTTCAAAGCAATTTCTTTTAAGTCATCGCCACAACCATCCGTCACGTCCCCACAAACATACACAAGTACTTACGCAAGCCGCCAGATAACTAATCTCCTTGCTTTCATCCACCGTTTATATATATACTCAAACACGTGAAGGTTGGATCCCAAATAGTTAATTCTTTGAGGTGTCTTACGTCATCAATGTAAATTAGGTGGCATGAGATGCAACTATGACAAGTGTGGAGGGTCGGGGGGTATTTTCCGTTATGGTTTTACGTCGGGAATGGACACTACCCTCTACATCAGCGTTTTTTTTCAAATTGTGGGTCGCATGAAAAATAAAATGGGTCGCGGCAAAAAAGATAGGAAAAAAAAATCGCAAGTTAGAGCAAGGCGAAGGAGTAGGAAGAGATGATGAAAAATTAATCTTTCTCCTTCCCCTTCTCTATATATATACACAGTATAAGGTTCAGATATTGGTGCAACCTTATTTGAGTAATTATAGAATAGCTAGTTGTCGACAGTTCCGTACCAAACCTTTTTTTTCGGTCTTTATTAATTTCATATGCTTACCTTTTATATTTGTCAGTCTTTACTAATTTTTTGTGAACTCCCTCACACCCTGCATTTTATATCGTACTATATCTAGTTTATCATATATATGTGTGTGTGCGTGTATAAACACATTATACATGTGTATATATATTACTATATAATATACATCTTATTACACCTAAGTATTATGGGTCGCGATGTAAACTGGTTCTTGCTGTGGTCCGCAGGATAAAGTTTGAAAAATGCTGCTCTACATCACCACAACCCCCACCCCCTTTTTTTTTCCTCCCTCATTTCCATGACAGTGCTCCGATATGACCATAAGGTGGAAATACTTTTTTTTTCTCCAGTGGGTCAAATTTTTTACCACAAAAAGGCCTTACTAACCCTGCTAGGCCCTCTAAGAGTACTGGTAGAGTTAGGAGAAAAAAAAAAAGAAAAAAAAAAGAAAAAAAAAGAAAAAAAAAAAAAAAAAAAAAAAAAAAAAAAAAAAAAATAAAATAAAATGCAGGCAAATAACCGAGTATACAATGGGAGGAAATGGTAGTGATGTAGGGGGCCGAATGAATATCCAGCCTGTTGCAGAGACAGATTCTGGTTCCTTGAAGTCTCTTCACCTTAGGGTGAATATGGGGCTTCCATCACTTCAGTGTAGACATTTATAAATAATGCTCACTCATAGTGGATCTGCACATTCTACAATAGATCAACTATTCAACTTCCATAAGAGTGTGGTTAATAAAACAATCTCTAAATTCCCATGTTACACGAGTGTGGTTAATAAAACAATCTCTTAAATTCCCATATTACACGAGTGTGGTTAATAAAACAATCTCTAAATTCCCATATTACTAAATATTCTTGTACAAAGTTACAATATCACATAAATTCAGGGTGATGTGCTCGATGTGCAAGGATGGGTAAGTTACACTGGGTCTCACCGACACTTGCTTGGTCCGTTCATCTGCAAGACTATTGACATCTACACAAACCTAATCAGCATCACTGGAAGCTCAACACAACACTGCACATACAAGTATAACTTGTTCTTGTCTACAGTCATCGAGACCAGAAACAAATTTCAACATCAAACTTCATGTTATATGAAATTCATTATATTGTGATTATGTGTACATTAAATACATTTCTTCTTTTATCTATGAAGTAAAATTAAATTTGCAATACTCTCTACCATTTTCAAACCTGAAATCTAAAGGCAAATTTCTTTTAAAAACTACAAAAAAAGGCCATTATTCATACTTCTACATACTTGGAACACCTTATGTAAGAAATTGTCTTGATTGAACCACAGTTCATCAAACATGCTTAACTGTCATCTCTATGAATGCACACGATGCCTACAGTACTTCATAACATCTTGAGGTTACAAGGCTATTGATATTGTATACATTTAGACACCTAATGAAATTCCAGTTTAAATATAAAATGGAAACAAAATATTGTGCATCTGAATCACCATATTTTTTCCCCTAGCCAAATGTTCATGCAAAGTGCATTACACACAGAACTAGCAACTTAAGGTCCTTTATTCCTTGTACATTAGGAACTAGAATGATACAAGAAAATCAATCCTGATTTCACTTCACCAATCTACATTATTTGTGCTAATTGTCTATTGTCTATAAAGGGAGAATTTTCTTTAGTTATAAAAATATATAGTTACACTTTGATACTGTGAACTACAATTCTAAACTTTATGAAGATATGTAACCTGACCATGTTAGAGGAGCCCTCACATGGGATTGTAAAACTGTCCTATGCACACACTTACACAACCTTGTGCAGAGGGCATCACAGATCTGGCTTGGACTGTGTATCGCTGGTATGTAAAATCCTTTTACTACAATACTGCTAGTTAGGTGTACAACACTACCTTAATATATATTCCATTTTACTTTATTTCATGTACACTAATTTTATGTTTAATATCAATAAATGCTCATGTGCACCCCTGGCATTAACCATAATCTAAACATAAGTAAATCTCTCGTTTCTTTTGGTCATACTTTAGATTACAATATCAAGCCTATGGATACATTCAAATAGATTAACAATCTCCTTCGAAGTAACACCCATTTTTTTTTTTTATGAAAGGTTAAAGATGTTTAAGAATTCTGTAAGGATGCATGCATACAAGATTTTGTTTTGAATGAAATAAGATTTCATTCCAATGAAAGCAATACCCCTCACCCTTTACTCATGGTGTTGAACTAACAGCTCGTCATCCAACTAAAACCGGACCTTTCAAACACAATTTTGGGGAACACTAAACTACTTCCAGTGGATAGTAAACAATATTGGTACTTTCACAAATATAAATTGCTTTGGATGGTTAGTTGGTTGGTTGGTTGGTAGGTAGGTTGGTTAGGTAGATACGTAAGTAGGCAGGTATTTAGGTATTATCAACAGTTATCCTTAAGGATTATATTGCTTCACAGATGAAATTCTTTGGATTGTGGTGTTAGTATATTTGGTAGGGCATGGGTATATATAGGACTATTCCTAAGCTGCAAAGGAATCCTGTCATGAAGAAGCATGTCAAGAGATTACAAGGTTACTAGCGTTTCACCTAAAATTGGGTGTAGTGTGACTGTTGTATGAGGTTGTTGTTGTTCCCTAGACTGTCTGGCCATGTAGTCCCATCTCCCTAAGGAATGCTATGACTGGAACATGGTTTTCCCACAAATCCTTTGTAAAGTGTACATTGTGTTGCTGACATACATGTTGTATACTATTGGGTGAAGTGTTGCATCCTGGACAGTTTCCTGTGATGCGGTCATCAAGCTTCTTCTGGTAGCTTGAGTGTGTGGTATGAGTGTTGTTGATATAAAGGCATGATGTGTATTTGTGTTCTGATGTCAGATTGGTGAGAGATGTGGCTGTAGATTTGGCTGGGACTATTTGGAGACTATTTGTAGTGAACCTGGTGTTGAGCATGTTGTAGAGTTTCTGTACCTTTGTTTGCATTATGGTGTGTGCATGTAATTGTTCTGTCATCTGCACAAGGAGAGATAAATATTTCTGAGGTGGCTGCTGTGGATATATCATGCATGTATAAATTAACAAGTGTAGGGGATAGAACTGAGCACTATGGTACTTGGTTCGTAAGTTCCTGGTGTGCAATGATTGGCCATTTTGACACATAGGCACAAGGTTTGCAAGGGATTGTGTATATAGGGTATTCTAGTAGAATGTTTGGTATTGTATGGGGGTCACCACATGGGCAGGTAAGAAGGTCATCTCTGATCATGACATGGCCACATGCGAGACTAGAGTGTCTTGTTCTTAAGCATATTAGTGCTGTTTCAAACCCTCAGTTACATTGGCAGGAAGAAGGTCACAAGTGTATAAGTGGTTTGACCGTCTTTGGATGGTTTGTCAGGTGGTCTTCCCAGTAATTCTGCCATATACTGTTGACCAGAGAGCTGGCTATAAATCTGTTACAGGCAGCAAAAAGGATGATCTAGAGCTGCTTTGTCTGGTTGTTCATTGCCAGAGATGCCAACATTGGCATCTAGTAAAAGAATACAAGTTTAAAGTTTGAGACTTGGATGATCCATCGTGAATTTCATGGATCAATAGATTGAGCATGCGTGTGTGTGTGTGGGGGGGATAAATGAGGTGCAAATTTGCAAGGACAGCAATAGGTTCAACAGCAAAGACCAAGATAAAGGGAGGAAGGCATCTGGATTCTGTCTCTAAGGAGATACTGCTCCATAACTCAGTCTAGTCAGAACGAGAACCATCTGTGTATTTGTTAATGGCAAATGAATGGGTAGAGAGATGGGAAGAGTGTGACTAAAGCAAAGTAGGGGCACATTAGCAGATGGAGCCAAGGGGTCTAGCCCAGGTAAATGTTGTCATTAGAGATGTCAGTTATTTCTAGTGTGGATAAAAAGTCTGCCACTGTCTTGCAAAATGGACAGCCACAGTGTAAGCATCTGCTGAATCCTAGAAGGGTCAAAGGGGCAAAATCGGTAACAAGTTCTATTTTATGTAGCAAGTTGTGGAGACATGACAAAGGTACAGTTAACTCGAGTTACACAAGGGTTATATTCCTGAACAGGTCAGATAGCTCAACATATATTTCAAATATATTTTCCCACAAGAAACAATAGTAACTGGAGGGGGAGGGGATTTACATTCCTGAATTCAGGAAACATCCACCTATTTTGAGGATACATTATGATTCATGCATGGGTAGGTTGAATAAATTATTTAAACATTTATTTACACTTTATACATTTTAAATGTACATGTTGTTCATGTAATGCAACAAGTTATGAAATTTAGAAGGATACCTGTAAGCTATGAAGAATGCCAATACATCCAAAGTGTTTATGAAACTGGAATTCCTAGAGTTTATAAATTAGTGCAAAAGAATGAGAGAAAAAACAAAGGACAACCATCATCAATGCAATGAACCAGCCAATAGAATTATACTACTGACCAGTGATGCTGCCACAGCTGTTTCTCGGGTGCTCAAGACTAGTACCATGGAGATGGCATGCCAAATCAGCAAGACAATAAAAGAATTTACAAAAATGAAAGAAAACAAGGATGAAAAAGGACATCAAGTTCAGTGTGTAAAAGATCCTGTATAACAAATGAGGACAATACCAACCACCTAATGGACTGGAGTAATACAGTGTCATGTATATGCAATACCAACAGGGCAAGGAGGAAGTGTCTGGAAGTGGTGGTTATTCAAGGGTATAAAATGGAACAAGGGAATGTTTAACATTGCACCTCCAGTAATTCAATTCTCCCCCATGGTGAAAATGGTTTGAGAAGTTTATCCACGAGTTCACTAAGCCATGTGATTTTTCACAATCCCCCCCCCCTGCTCCTTTCTTAGGCTTTTATAGTTTGTGTTTTTTTGTCTGAGTTTGAAAAAAAAATGTACATTCAATAAAGATCTCATCTTCAAATGTGTTTGTGCTGCCAAAACTGATGACAGTTGCTATCTTCAAACACTGGTGAGGATAGAGAACAGACCTGTATGGTTCAGGTTAAGAAATCACTGTTGTAAATCACACTGTTGGCCTAAACCACATTACAAGAAAGAAAGAAAGAAAAAGAAAAAAAAAAAAAAATCCATTAATCTTAGCTAATTGATTTAAAAAAGTAAATAAAACTCAAGAAGGAAATAGGCAAGAATTGGTTTACCAACAGAGCAGTTAACAAATGGAATAGACAACCATATAGCGAGGACTGAAACAACGGTCGTTTTAAAAGAAGATTAGATAACTTTGTGGATAGGAATGATAGGTGGTAATGGGCATGGAACTGCCTAGTGTTGACCTTATGGTCTCCTGCAGCCTCCTCCTTTCTTATGTACTGGTGTGTTTTTTTTGCCCAGGATTTGGTGTAGTGTCTTTGTTGTTTACGGGGACAGATGACAGTAGGTAGCTGTTGTTGTGTGTTATGTAAATTGGACTTTCTAGCACATCAGCGTGCTATTGTGAGGGGAGACGGGGGATAGGTCAATCAGTTAATCTAATGCACCAGGTTTCTCTAGCAGAAGACCAATGGCTCCTAGGTAACTGGCAATGGCCACTGGAGTGGTTCATAAAATCACTTGGGAAAGAAATACTACCCTGATGTCTGGGTATGGTTAGGGTAGGGAAGTGTGAAATAGTCTGCTTCTAAACTATATAAACTTATGTAATGTTAAACATGATAAAATCTCTAAATTACCACTGTTGAAGGTGTTCAAGAGTATGAATATTTCATGGTGGTAATTACTAGACACAGTAATATACAGTAATACACAGTATTACACAGTAATTACCCTGAACATGTTAGAAATATGGATAGTTTTTTCTACTGTATTTCATCATACCTAGTAGTATTGCTACACTTAAACAGAGACACATGTGTACCAAACCTGTTAAGTTTTTACTCAGCAGTTGATGTGCTCCAAAGACAGGGTTGGGTGGATTGTGTGTACTAGGATCTAACAAGTCTTTTGCATGATACAGTGGAACCTCGAATAACGAACTAATCTGTTCTGTGACTCTGTTCTTAAACTGAAACATTTGCTAACTAAAATAATTATGGCAAACACCCTAAAGCACTACAGAGCAGGTGGGATTGTGTGTGCAGGTGTATGCATATGTTCATTAGCTGAAACAAAAATTACTCGGAACTTGTTCATTAAATGGGGTGCTCCTTATCCAAGGTGCAACTGTACATCAAAAGTGTGCAAGACAACAAGCTCATGTGAAACAAGTAAATCAATGATCTAGACAAAAATAAATTGGGATCAAAGAATATTCAGAGATCATGCACCTCAAACTCACACTTTGTTACAACAGTCAGAGGTCTTGCAGGAAAGAAATGGATGGGTTGACTACACAATTACCCTTAAGACTTCAAGAAAATTACAAGTGAAACGCAACACAAAAGGTTACTTTGCAAGCTAAACAAAAAGGGTGGAATTGTATGCAAAATATTTAAGCGTTATCCTCTAAGTTAAAAGACTATGTGAAATAAATTATGTTTTGGTTATTGCCAAACAACTTAGTCTAAGAGAAAACGCCCCCTACCATTTAAACATTATCTTAATTAACCTTTTCAAAAGAATTAAAGCTTTCTCAACCCCTTTAAACCCATTAGAGCTATGAATTGGTATTTTCACAGCGACTTTGGTCATTTATAAACATTATTCTGGCTGCTGCCAGACAATATCATTGAGCCAAGGTAAACCCCTCCACAGCTGAAGTATTGAAACAGGTGCATCCCGTTTCAGAAATATTCATCCTAATTTATCATTCATGGCAAAGTCTTGTATTATATAAAAGTATATCAGTGCTTATTCTTGTGCAACAATTCTAATTACACTGTGACAAAATATCACAACCTTTTGAGAAATCCATAAATCTACAGTGTATGTTTACAGTGTGACCAGTGACAATTTTTATGGCTTTTCCCCACAGCAATATAGCCAATGACAACTTTCTACATGTTTCTATTTTCGTTTAACCAATTTGTTTACAATAAACCGTTTTCTCCTCAGTCAGTAGGTAATAGTCTAAGAAAACCTTTCACACTGCCCCCTGTCCAGGTCATAAGCAATACAGCAAGACATCACAACAGGACCCAACCACGTTATTTACATAGCAACCCTCTCTCCTCACCTTATGCACAGTGCAACTAAACCTAGGTAATCTATTTTACATACTGGCTATTCAACCTCTTCAACATCACTCACACTCTACATCAATTCCAACACTCCTTCCATGATCACATTCACCAAGGAGGAATATGAGGGAAGACTATGGTTTTTGGAAACCTTGATATGGTCAGAAGAATCGTGTGAAAATCTGTATACAGAAGAACCTTGATTATCGACCACAATCCATTCAAGAAAACCGTTCCAAAAACAGATTTGGTCGAGGCCTGAAAATGTTTACTGATCTACTGGATACAATTTTATAAAAGGCGATATTTTTCCACAAAACTTTAAATGTCACCCCTCAGCTCTGTTGCATTGGTTGAGAACCAAAATTCTGACAGACTACCAGAGCAAAATATTCTATTTACTTATTTCCTTGGGTTGAGAACTGATTTGTTAAACTTGTGAAACATTTGAGAACCAAGGCTCTACTGTACAGAAAACCAACAAAGACAACTTTATTCAATACTTACAAGAGCATAGTAAGATGGCCGAGTCAGATGTCTTTATCGGTTTCTATCTATGAGCATACGAGCTGTGGCAATTGACCCTTTCTTCCTCCTTAAATTGCCGCAGGTTCAATCACTCCATGAACAATCTCTCTCCACTCATCCCCAAATACCAAATTTTCATAAAAATTTTCATTCCACCGAGAAACTTACTTGTCTATTTCATTCTATAATTCATGTGTACATCCGTTCCTTGATTCACTGCCATACGTGCCCTTAAATACACTCCACTTAGCCTCTAATCTTTCACTCATGTCCAACTTCCTACCAGCACTCCTTGTGCATCGCATCCCTTTACCTTCAAGTGCAAACCATTCTACTGTTATTTCAGAATGATAAAACCATATTCTGACCCCATAAAACATTTTCAAGGCCTTAATAACATGACATTAGCTATGCCGTGTCTAGGTACTTAACATAATATTAAACTAAATTTGAACTAATTTGACATTTGTGACCATAAAATTTCATTGGTATCAGTGATTAATATCTAAACTAAATTTGCATGGAACTGATAAAGACACATACATGTGCCAAAAGGCCCCTTCCTACTAACTAGGACGATTATATGAAATCATACACTCATCCTTCACCCACAAAACTGTGCTTAAACATCAAATCATTAAATTTCTGTGGTGTTTTGTTAACCATCAGCTCCTGTGCTAATTTCACATCAACTCGACTCTACAGCCATGACAATTGTTTCAACATTACATCTATGACATCAACCATCAATAAATAATTACTTCATTTCTATACCCACAATATATTTCAGTTCCATCCTACAACATATCTGCCTTCTATGGCATACCGTCTTTTTGCTTTCCAAGTCTACTAAATGTGTTCAATATTCTATTAATACACCAAGGGATTTTTCCCTTTTACAAAAGAGGTAGCCAAGTCAAAAGGCAAGTACCCACTCCCAACGACCACCCTTTCTTCCCTCTCATCTTGGCTCCTCATGGATGACGGGTCATCCCTGCATCCTGCCCCCTGCCCTGGGTCAGAAGCAATGCAACAAGACAGCAAATCCTCAGGCAGACCACTTCACTTAATCAGCAATCCCCTCTCTGTCCCCTCAATATTATGTCTACAATATGAAATCTTTATAAATGCAGTTTGTTTTTTTGCCTAGGAGTCAGCAGATAGGGCTGATGAAAGAGTATTGGGATGGTTTGTACACATAGAAAGAATTTGAGGAAATATTAGTAAAAGAGGTGTGGAAGGCAGAGGTGCATGGAGTGAACTTGAGGGGATGACTGAGGATAAGATGGATGAATGGGGTGAAAGGAGCTTTAAGCAAAACGGTAATGTCTGTTGGGCAAGGAAGGGAGAAAGCAGGAGATAGGGGTGAGTGGAGAATGGCTGTATATAGATGAAAATGTGATGCACGGATGGGAGGGGGCAGGGGATGAGAGCAAGGATTGGTTGTGTGTGAACATTTTGATGCAGTCCAAAGGGATTCCTCATCTTCTCTTTTCTGCACAAGGGGATGAAAGGGGACAGGGGGCGAATAGGTGAAGCATCCTTATTGTGGATGAACTGTGTCTTGCCGCATTGCTTCTGACACAGGGATGACCTATCATCAATGAAGAGCTAAGATCATGAGGAGAAAAGTGTGGTGGATGAGAGTGGGTATATTCCTTTTGACTTGGCTAGCCACTTTATAAGGGGGAAAAAGCATTTGGTAGATAGTTACCTTGATTTTCATGATTGGAAACTGCATGATCAACAGCAGCTAGCATCAGTTCTTGGACCTTCCAAAAGATCGGAAGAAATGGACTGTTGTCAGTCATATCAATGTGGGAGTGTTTCTATATCATCAGCTTAAGTAGGTGAAGAGAAGCTGCGACCAGCTGCCAACTCTTTTTTTGTGGAAAAAGTGGAGAAAATACAATTGAAGTTGACAGAAAGATCTTGGGGCCATGGTCCAGATGGAAAGTGTCCACCCCACAGTGCTCCACTTCCTGGTGCAAGGGCATCGACATTTGGACAACAGGCAATAGAGAGACAATACTCTGATGTCGGTCTCCCAGGTCCAGAACTTGCGGGTATACCCATCGTTGGTCCCTCTAAGATATAACCCAACATACATCATTTCCCAGTTCTGGCGTAACAAAACTGCTTCATTCTTTCAAGACTGAAATATAAATATTTCATTCTGGTTCATGGCACAGTATTATTCAGTCATAGGATAGATCCTACGTTGAAGGTGGTCAAAACACATTCCTTTTGGTTTAGGCTCGAACCTTCCAAGTACAACTGTGATATTTACCAGAACAAATAAATTCCACTATAAAGAGGAACAAGAGTATAATGAATTTTGAAGCCAATTACAGAAATAATTTTTACACATTTAAAAACCTTATACTTAAGTGCTTTAAAAATAACCTAATAAGAGACAGAAATCTAGTTGCATTGCTGAAGGTAACTATTTGAAAATGAGAAAAATTACCCTAAGAATCTCATTTGGTCTCTAGCAAAATATTCAAATTCCCTAATGCAATCGCTTCCAAACCTGGTTACCCCTCACTAGATCCAACTATGCAAAAATACTTGTATTTGTTACAACCACTCTACTTTTCCATCATCTTACAATAGAATGAAACCTACTTTGGGGAATACATCAAATACTCTACAACATAAGTTGCACCTACACGGTAAAATGCATGCGGAATGGCCTAACACTTTGTGGCGACTGTACTTGCATAACAACCGCACATGCAGAAAACTCAATCTTACTTGGTGTCTCGGTACTTAATCCTGCTACGTATCAGTAAAATCTTTCCACCCAACAGACCGTGTAGTGCCAGAGGATGGGATTACAATCCATTAAACTTATACTCGCATTTGTTAAAATACAACTAGAGTAAAATACATTTCACTCTGATATAAAAGGTTAATCTTCTGCTATTACCTACTTACAGGTAAACCCTCTGATCTATTACTGAACATATTTTTATTTACCTAACAAGTTCTTGTCCTTGATAAACTCTGCAATATTAAATGCTAAAAACTAGAACCATCTGAGTCATAGAAAGACAGCTTAGAGTTGAGTAAAATAATAAAGAGAGAGTTGTCTAAACCTTCATGGGTATGGGGTCGTGTCATCTGCCAAATAAAATAATCTGGCGTTGTCTGTCTTAAAAGCTAACAAGTGTTTTACTGGCTCAGCAAGCTTAAAATGATCTTGACTGACTTGAACATCAGATGTCAAATCCACCCCCCTTTGTTAAATCCCGATTACGGAATAATTCAACCTCGTAAGAGTTAAACAAGTTATGTAGTTAAGATTCAAATGTCGGCTCAGTTTTCATTTCCATTCTCTCAGTCGGAACCCCAGCGGTCAGAATTCTCCAATTCCAGGAACAGAAAATAAATACAAAAGGTCAAAAAAGGGGCAGTAATACCATCAATTCCAAAATTACCCATTTCACAGATTTAAAAACCTAGCTCACAAGGAAATTTCATAATTTTGTCAAACTAATAATTTGCAACAAAAACATTAAATACCCCCCTTATTTTGTACATGTAAGCTTACATATTCCATCTAAAGAAAGACATGTCTTTATGGTCCAATAGTTAATATTCATACAAACCTATCAAGAGGTTTTTCCCCTTTTTAAGGGGGTTGGCCACATCAAAACACACACTCCAAACTCGTGTAATCTTGCCATCTTAGCATTTCATGAATGAAAAGGTCATCCCTTCATCCATGTGATGCTAAGAATGGAATGGGGTTGGGAACAAGGAATAGATTCTGACAGAGGGATGGGTGTAGGATGAGCGTGCACTTTAACTCGGCAATCTGAAGGTAGATAACTAAGTGTGTATATACATGTGTATATATGTATCTATGTGTGCGTGTGTGTATATGTATGTATAAGTGTGTGTGTGTGTATATATTATATATATATATATATATATATATATATACACACACACACACACATCCATTACAAGATAATGATGCATCTTTTTTTTTATATTGTGTATATGAATATGCTTGAAGAAGGAGGAGGAGCCAAGATAAGAGGGAGGGAGGGGATAAATGGGAGTGGAGTATGTGGGAGTGGATTTTATGCCTTTGTTTCCAGCTACCTCCCTTGTAAGGGTGAAAAAGCTGTTGGTATATGTATGCTGACCATTACAACATAAAGGTGCACTTTTTTCATATCGTGTATATGGACATGCTTGAACACCATAAGGAGTGGGGTTCTTCTTTATAAAGTTTTTGTCACAAATCATTTATTTCCAAGAAAATTGGGAAATTTCTTCATGAGCCACTGTCAAAACACTGAAATCATACTTAGATACATTTTTCAGAAGCCATTTCAGAAGATACAAAGTCAGGAGCTGTTCTTTAGATTTTTAAGATTTCAATTATTATTTAAAGAAATTACAAGGCAACAGAACGTTAATAAAAATAGTGGCATTTGTAGGTAAACAATGGCTGTAAACATTTGGTAACTAAGTAAAGCATGTCAACATATTAATTGTATGGTATATCTAATGTTAACAATGAAATACTGGCAAAAATTACAATACAACGCAAGTGTTAATCAAAGTGGAAGTGTTTGTATGTAGGTTTGTGCACGAGACATGTAATACGAATATGAATTTATCCAATTGTAGTATACAGAAATGGAACAACACATCCTTTAGACTTATAATCTTTTCCAATTTATTCTCATGACCTTGTAAAGTCAACCTATCCTAATCAAGACGTCTCTTTTGTTAATATCGTCCACCCCTTTAAAGATGCAAACGCTGTAATAAAGTTACCTCTTTTTCTTCAATCATTCAATGCTTTCAGTCTTTCCTTGTATAGCTTACCTGCCTGACTGGAAACCTGTTTGGTTGCTACCCTTTGTACCCTCTCAATCTTGGTCATAACTTTTACTGTGTGCGGACTACTGACGCATATTCCGGCCTTGGACGGACTAGGGTTTCAAATTTTTTTTTCCATCATATTTCATCCATATAGAGACAAAGACCCCTTACTTTTTCACACCAACCCATATGTCTCAGGAAACACTGTAAATAAGATACAACCATATAAAACATAAATATGGTACATTAAATTCCCCGTTTCAAAAAGTCCTTCATAAGGAGGCATTGTCCTAACCTTCTCCGAGAGGAAATTTCATGACATTAAACTGAATTATATCAATTGAACAGTATAATTATTTAACGTCAACAATGAAATATTGCTACCTCGTATACAGACAGGCTGAAATATTGGCAAAAATGGCAAGGCAAAGCTATGTTGTTATTCAAAATGGCAGCGTTTGTTTATGTTGGCAGGTTCACACAGGTGAGCCATCCAAAGACGAACAGTTGATCATTTAGTGTTTTGGGTATCTTCTTCTGTGGCACAAACTTCCGACTATCACGTGAAATGCTCCTGGAAATTGGAAAATTCTGGCATTTGGAGACCTTTTCCCATCTTACACAACTGGATAGCTCCATTACTCTGAACTTTTCTGCAGCAATTGTTCTAAAAAAGAACCTTTGATATGCCAAAAAACTATAAATACACACAAATAATGAAGGTAAGAACCACAGTGTGAAGATACCATGTCAGATAATATAAATTATAAGAACAGGTGGTAACAAACTTTGACATATCACACACATCTCAGGAAAATCCTATATAACTGAAATTGGACTCTTGGATACTACATGCTACAAGGAACAATAGAGCAAAATTCCAAAATTCACCACTTGAACCATGACGTAAAGTAACCCGCCTTTTCTTTGGGTGTTGTTGGGGATGCCACACTTTCCTCCGTTGGAGTGGTGCTCTTGGAATTGGTACTTTTGAGAGAGTCCGTGTCTGCCTCTTTGGTATCCACATCACTGCCTTCTCCAGGACCCATATTCTCGATACTTGGAACCTGGTTCTCACTAACCGACTGCAGAAAGATAAGATGAACATTAAGCAAATGTATCTATTGTTCATATATATACACACACATACATACATATACATATCTAAAAGCTCTTTGCCCCCATACAATGTGGGTGGTTAAATCAAACCCCACAACAGAAATAAGCTTACATGCTTTCTTTGTGTTATCCTCGGCAATTGTAATTGTTATTTCAAACTATGTGTTCTTTTCATTATCTGCACTTCATGTATATTGATGGAATGCCAAATAAACTTACATTCAACTTTCATCCATCCTACACCTATCTAAAACACATATGATGTCCCTTCTATCTTCCAAGTAGATCCATAAGGATGTATGGACATCCTCTTCCCTTGCCTATTGCTCAGGTCAGAGGCAATACAGCAAGATGCACCACTTCCACAGCACGGCCTAAGAGCCAAGACTTGTTTACCATTATTTTTTCAATACAGAGTGACCTTCACCCCTCATCCACTCAAGAAATTTCCATAGCCAAGAAGAGTTCCCTTTGAGCCGCATCAATTTCTCATTCCTTCTTAACCATCCTCTACTTGTACCTAGCTCTTGCCCTCTCTCTTCCCTGCTTGACAGACATTCCCCTTGCACCCAATGATGGCAACATCCTTTCAAGAAGTTCCCTTTGAGGCACATAAATTTCTAGTACATTTGTAACCATCCCCTACTTGCACCTAATTCTTGCCCTCTCTCTTCCCTGCTTGACAGACATTCCCCTTGCACCCAATGATGGCAGCATCCTTGCCACCATCCTGCCCCCTAAACCATCACCACAGGTTTTCAGGAAAAAGTAGTCACAGGAGTGATCAAAGACTGGTTTAATCCCTTCCATACAATGATGCCTATGTAGATGTCAAGAGGCATGAGTGAGTATATAAGGAGGCTGGTGTTGATATCTTGAATATATTTATTTTGTAGTTGTAGCTGAGTGACAATCATATTCTGTGAACTGGCTTGGCCATATTTTCTGTGGTTATCAATATTCAGAGTGAAAGAACAAGTATTACAGCTGCAACTTTATATCTTATAACGCGAATATTGTGGTGCATCATCAAATCATCGTACATAAGGCAGCTGATACTGCCTGAGAGAATTTGACACATATTGAAGAGGTTAAGGGAACAGCAATAGAGTAAAGATATCATCATCCCTTTGAGTAGAAAATTTATCCTCTTCAATAAGAGTTAAATTCTCGTGCACATCATTGGGTGCCTGATGTACAATGATTCAATATTACATGACAATACTTGCGATATAAAATATAAAGTTAAAGCTGTACTACTCATACTATTTCACAGACACTGCTGAACCGGGGGAGTGGACAAGATGCAGGAATGGTGGAATGGGTGGGAGTGGTTTTTATGCCTTTGTTTTTTGGCTACCTCCTTTGTAAGGGGGAAAAAGCCTTTGGTATATGTATGTATTTCACCCTCAATGTTAATAACCACAGACAACACAAGTTTGTTCACAGAATACGGAGGTCACTCGGCTACAACTATAAAATATATACAACCATGACACCAATATTGGCATCCTTGTATACAATTGTCCCTCATGACACAGACATTGGCATCATTATATGGAAGGGGTTAGACTCGACAGATGAATGATGTGTAGCTCTGGTCTGTAGAATTTCCCCCAAAACAGTCACTAAATTTAACTGACTGCATTTTACCATACACTCAACAACCCAAAAATACAAAACCTCACAACTATCATAACAGTACATCAAAGGATCACGTCTCCTAAGAGGGTAAAATGTGATCCAACACTGTAAAGATTAAGTGTAAACATTACCTGATGAGTACTGCAAACCCGCTGATTGGTCTCAAGATGCATTCCTCTTTCGTAGTCCCGCACGTCCTCGATCGTCATGCCATGCCACTCGTCAATCCAGGCAAAGGCTTGTCGGTGTCCGAGCAGCAACACATTCCTTATTGTCTAGAAAGAATATGGTTTAACGTCACAAACTCCCCCTACCAGAAGGCTAGGACAGTACCCCTCACAGAGGGCTTTGTAGCGTGGAATTTAACGAATCATGCCCTTGGATCGGATATTGACAAATCCAAACATCTAGAAAGATAAAAAATATATAAACAGTAATCCCTCCCATACCAAAACATGATTTATGTGTACTGAATGCCAATTTTCTTTATTCCTTCAGAATAAGTATAACACTGGAATCACAGAGTGGAGACTGTACGGGGGAAGGGCGAATTTTACCTTATGTATACAAATACTCTGAACTTTCAAATATTCTCTAAACTTGAACACCCTGTGGGACATTAGTTTGGATACAGAAGGTACTACTGCTTCTATTAAAATCTGAATTATCTGTAATTCAGCTATATTGAATGCACAAGTAAACAGACCAACAAGATCATGAAGAAATCACAATAATCCATGGAGGAGGAGTAGAAGAAGAGGAAGAGGAAGAAGAGAAAGAAGTGGAGGAAGATAGAGGATGGAAGAAGAAGAGGAAGAGGAAGAAGAGAAAGAAGAAGAGGAAGAAGTGAAAGAGGAAGAAGAGGAAGAAGAAAAAGAAACAACTCACATATATAGGATTCAAATTTACTGCAGCTATTAAATATAGAGAGAAAATTGTAACTTGTATTTTCTATCTACCTATATACCATGGGTTTTTCCCCCCATACAAGGGAAGTAGCCAAGTCAGATGGGATATACCCACTCCCATCCATCACCCTTCCCTTCCTCTCATCTTAGTTCCTCATGGATGACGGGTCACCCCTGTATCCCACCCACTGCCCTGGGTCAGAACCAATGCAGCAAGACACAGCACATCCACAGCAAGTTCACTTCACTTAATCGGCAGTAACCCCCTTACAGGAATAGAAGATGGTGAGAAATCCCAAAATCTAGGTTATAAGCATCTAGATCAGCATTTCTCAACCAGGGTGCCCCGGAACCCTATGGTTCCACAAAAGGTCCCTAAGGGTTCTGTGAGAACAAGCGAGATAAGCTAATGCACTTTTAATTTTTTTCTTTAATTTCATATGTGTCATCATCATCATATACCAAGGCTTTTTCCCCCTTACTAGGGAGGTAGCCAAAAAGGAAAAGGCACAAAATCATTCCCACCCATTCCATCCCCGAAAACACTCCACACCTCTCCACCCTCCCTCCCATCTTAGCACCTCCTAGATGACGGGTCATCCCTGCACCCTGTCCACTGCCCTGGGTCAGAAGCAGTGTCGCAAGACACAGCACATCCACAGCAAGGCCGCTTCATTAAATCGGCGACCCCCCCTCTCCGTCCCCCCTTATAAAGGAGAGGACGGGGAGAAATCCCTTCGGGCTGCGGCAAAATTTTGCTCACACACACTACCTCACCCCCCATCCCCGTCCATTCCACCTCATGCATCACAACATCTTCCATATACAACCATTCTCCATTCACCCCTGTCTTCTGACCTCTCCCGTCCTTCCTCAACAGACATTCCCCTCTTCCCCAAAGCCCCCTTCACCCCATCCATCCATCTCATCCTAGGACGTCCCCTCATGTTCACTCCCTCCACATCTGCCTTCCATACCTCCTTTACTAGTCTTTCTTCACTCATTCTTTCCATGTGTCCAAACCATCCTAATACTCTTTCATCAACCCTATCTCCCAACTCCCTTTCCATCCCTGTTCTCCTCCTCACCTCCTCATTTCTCACTCTATCTAGCCTAGTAACCCCCATCATACTTCTCAGACACTTCATCTCAAACACATTCAAGCTCCTTCTCTCTTCCTCTCATATGTTCCATGTTTCTGCTCCATACAGTGCTGTTGGCACAATTATTCCTTCATACAGTCTCCTCTTAGCATCCATTCCCAAATTTTCTATTCCTCATTACACTTTTTATTCCACCAAGGCATTTACTCGCTTCTCTCAATTTACATTCTACCTCCACCTTTACTCCACCTTTTCCTGCCACATTTGCACGCAAGTATATAAAAACTATACACTTCCTCCAGTTGCTCTCCCTTAATGCTCACTTCCAGATTACTGCCACTTTCACCCCTTGTACATCTCATCACCTTACTTTTACCCACATTAAACTTCAGCTTTCTTCTATCACACACTCTCCCAAACTCTGTCACCAACTTCCTCAATCCCTCCTCCGATCCTGCCATATTCTTGGTTATTGTAATAATGTAATATAGACATCCTATCTAACCTATTATTAAAATGAAAATAAAATGAGAGACATTTTTTTTTGTGCAGGGGTTCCTTGAGACATGCAATTTATTTTAAAGGTTCTGCAAGGGTAAAAAGGTTGAGAAATGCTGATCTAGATTCTAAAGTGTTTTCTGCATATTCAAGGTCATTATTGACATACTCACCCTTTGAATCAAGTCCTCTACTTTTGTCTGTAATCCAAACACCTGAAATGATATGTTGACTAATTTGTAAGAGCACATGATTGGCTTTGTGGCATTCCGCCACCCTTCAGAGAGTGGACCTCTTTTAGTCTTCTTCGACTGAAAGAGTGACAGGTCCTGGAAAACAGACTCAAATTAGTTTGACAAATACCCGATTTAACTTACTTTCCAACTAATTATATACATATACCAAAGTTCCCCCCCCACCCGCCTTATAAGGGAGGTACATATATACCAAGGCTTTTTCCCCCTTACAAGGGAGGTAGCCAAAAAGGAAAAGGTATAAAATCATTCCCACCCATTCCATCCCTGAATACACTCCACACCCCTCCACCCTCCCTCCCATCTTAGCACCTCCTGGATGACGGGTCATCCCTGCACCTTGTCCACTGCCCTGGGTCAGAATCAGTGTAGCCAACTAATTACTCGATGAAAACTTTGCCTACCTCTTGTACTTTGTAGTGCTTCTCTTCAACTGGTTCACATACAATGTCCACATGATCTACTTCTCTCTCGGTAATTACCTCCTCTGGTAAATTTAGGCACTGAAATACCACACTCAGAATAAATTACTTGATACATACATATACCAAAGGCTTTTTCCCCCTTACAAGGGAGGTAGCCTTGATGCACACAAATATACACACATTCAAACAATTAAGCAATTGGTGTATTTTCATGTACGCAAAGATCACTTGTGTATGTGTGCATGTGATGAGTTGGGGGTCTATCAGGAAGCTTACCAAGAATAACACTACAAAGGATACATTAATGAGAAAAATCTAACTACTGTACAGTATATACTAATATATACTTTTTGATCTATTTTGGTCTTTTTCCTTACCACAAGACTATAACCATTTAAATATGGGAATCGGCAAATAAGTTTATTTGTTCTATACAGTAACAGTCGTACAAGGAAGCACCGAGTCTACTTACATTCTCTGAAGATCCATTATTGTTTTCGTATCTTGTAAGGATTTTGATGTTCAGTTTGGGTACAAATGAACACTGAAATCGTAGAGAAATAAAGCATGAATGGGGATGTTTGAACATAGTTAATACATGGTTTATATCACTGAGAGACAGGAAATGAGGACACGAAAACAACTGTTGAGAAAGGAAGCAAAGGAAATCAAAGGTGAAGGAAAATGACAGATTGTCAAAGAAGAAGCAGAAGGGGAAGAGAAGGGGAAGAGAGGGGGGAAGAGGAAAGGGAGGGGAAAGGGCAAGGGGAGGGGGGAGGGGAGGGAAAGGGGAGGGGGGAGGGGAAAGGGGAGGGGGGAGGGGAAAGGGGAGGGGGGAGGGGAATGGGGAGGGGGGAGGGGAAAGGGGAGGGGGGAGGGGAAAGGGGAAGGGAGGGGAAAGGGGAAGGGAGGGGAAAGGGGAAGGGTGGGGGAGAAGGGGTAAATTGGAGGGGTATGGAAAAAAGGGAAGGATAAGGAGAGGGAGAGAGAGAGAGAGAGAGAGAGCGAGAGAGAGAGAGAGAGAGAGAGAGAGAGAGAGAGAGAGAGAGAGAGTGAGGGGAGAGAGAGAGAGAGAGTGTGGACAGAGAGAGTGTGTGGAGAGAGAGGGAAGAGAGAGAAGAGAGAGAGGGGGGAGAGAGAGAGAGAGGGGGGAGAGAGAGAGAGGGGGGAGAGAGAGAGGGGAGGAGAGAGGGGAGGAGAGAGAGGGAGAGAGAGAAAGGGGGAGAGAGAGAGAGAGGGGGGAGAGAGAGAGAGGGGGGAGAGAGAGAGGGGGGAGAGAGTGAGAGGGGGGGAGAGAGAGAGCGGGGAGGGAGGGAGAGAGAGAGAAAGGGAGGAGGGAGAGAGAGAGAGAGAGAGAGAGAGGTGGGAGAGAGAGAGAGAGAGAGAGAGAGAGAGAGAGAGAGAGAGAGAGAGAGAGAGAGAGAGAGAGAGAGAGAGAGAGACGGACGGAGACGGGAGAGAGAGACGGACGAAGATGGGAGAGAGAGACGGACGGAGACGGGAGAGGGAGACGGGAGAGAGAGACGGACGGAGAGGGGAGAGGGGAGAGGGGCGAGAGACGGAGAGGGGCGAGAGACGGAGAGGGGCGAGAGACGGAGAGGGGAGAGGGGCGAGAGACGGAGAGGGGAGAGGGGCGAGAGACGGAGAGGGGCGAGGGGCGAGAGACGGAGAGGGGAGAGGGGCGAGAGACGGAGAGGGGAGAGGGGCGAGAGAACGGAGAGGGGAGAGGGGCGAGAGACGGAGAGGGGCGAGAGACGGAGAGGGGAGAGAGACGGAGAGGGGAGAGAGACGGAGAGGGGATATATATAGAGAGAGAGGGGAGGATATATATATATATATATATATATATATATATATATATATATAGAGAGAGAGAGAGAGAGAGAGGGGGGGATGGGAAGGGGAATGGGAAGGGGAATGGGAGGGGGAATGGAAGGGGGAATGGGAGGAGGAAGGGGAGAGGGAAGGGGAGAGGGAAGGGGAAAAGGAGGGGGGTTTATCAAGTAACATAAAAGGGAACTACATACACCTTTTTAAGTACAAGGAAAAATATAAAACAAAAGACAAAACATCAAATAAAAGTAACGCGCAAGTGATGTCATTAATATAAATAATCATCTACATGCATTGTTCATGATGAAAAGTAACTGACACGGGTAATTTTAATGGATAGTGGGGAACCAAGTTGGCGCTACAGGGGAAATAACAACCTTGATGTAAAAACTTAAAGCAAGTTAAGCAACACAAACTCGACAAAAGGCAGCCTGTGGAACAACGTATTTCGGAGTGGATGCAAGAATGGATGTTATGGGAGCCATAGAATTTGTAAAAGATCTACATCATTCCTCCTCCCTTAAAAAATAAAATAAAATAAAATAAAATAAACATAATAAAATAAATAATAAATTGATAATAATAAACAAATAAATGGGGGGGAGGGGCGTGGATTGGCAGTGCAACAGATAGCAAGCACATGAGTATCATCTTGTAGTTATAGCAACTAACACCACAGTTGGACAAAAGAAAGAGTCGAGTAAGCAAAACTATACATTTTGATTGTGGGTTGTGATTTACAAATTTGTTAATATATTTTTCACCAGTGTTTTAGTTATAGGTTTCTGTTCTGCACTTCATCTCTAACTCTGAGCAATGATCATTACCTGCTCCAATAATCCAAGCACACAATACAAAAATTACTTTCAGTCACATTTATACATCTTCTAGAATATGCTCCTCACCTTTATATTACCTTACCATAGATATATCAACAAAGTTTATAGAAAAAAATCAATTAAGAAGATACTAACATATCACTGCATCCACATACGAGAAGTGACACAGGGGACCCAATACTGAGAGTATTGTACACGAGACATCAAGGGAAAGAAAGGTTGTAATAGAATGATCCCATAGAAAAAGGAGGAGGCAACAAGGTCAATCAACTAATCAATCCATTGCCCCAATTTCCTCTTAGAAAAAACATTTCAGCCCATTCACCACTTATATCGAGCGATTTGGTGTTGCTGTCTGGAAAGAGTGAATGAAGGACAGAGTGATATAATGTGCATCTATTATTCTCCTTTAATTTCTCCCTTACCAGCTCTACAGCTTGACGTCTGCAATACCATGTTCAAGAATGAATGGATTGGTTACTGATGATGATGAAGGAATGGTCTGAGGTGTTGGTGGGGCTATGTCAAGGTGGTTGTGCTATGTTGTGCATATGATTTGGATGATAAGGGAGGTAAATGCAACAGTGCTAGGCAGATGTTAGATGATAAATGAGAGTGGAGGGATGTAGCAGTTATGCCAGTTGTTTGCCGATGACTGTGCTCATGGCCAATTCTGAGGAGACAGAATTAAATGGTGACGGTTTGGATGGGTGTGCGAGAGGAGTTAAGTGTAAAAGTGGACAAATGGTGAGATGTACAAGAAGTGCTGATGGTAACAAGTTGGATACAAGTTTGGGGGGTGGGAGGCAGGAGAAAATGAAGCTTTTAAGTATGTTACATATACCGAGGTCATTTGGGCACAAGGGAAGAATGAACAATGAAAGAGTATGGAATGCATAAATAGACGAAATGAACTCTAGAGGAAGACCAAGAATGAGATAGATGGATAGGGTAAGCAGAGTACTGAACACAAAAGACGTCTGTCGAGCAAGGAAGAGAAAGCAAAAGATACAAGTGGAGACTGAATGAAGGAATGATGTGGTCTGAAGTGTTCTTGTCTGTTCCATATATATATATTTTTAAGTGGACGAGTTAAGTGACCAGAAACGAAAGGGCTATTAATGGGTTATGATGGGTGTGGGATAAGTGTGAGGTGAGTATATGTTTGAACTTAACCATCCTCCATTTTATGGGGAGAGAAAGATCTTTGGTATGTATATACCAAGCTCCTTTATTCACCTCCGTGGCACCTTCGCAACAACAATGGGGTTATCTATTGCTACATCTATATTTTCTAGTTGTCACTGATATATGCTCAGTGTACAACTATAATTCTTGCAGACCAGGGGCGGACCCAGAACTTTTTTGGTATAAGGTCAAGCCAACAAAAATGGGCATTTCTCTAATCATTTCCCTATGAAAAGTATCAGAGCTGGGCACGTTCCTTGATGCATTCCACTATAGTTTGGCCGCGGTTAGCACTCCCAAACTATTTAAATTATATAGGTGCCAGTATAGTATGTGTCCTACAAAAATTTTCTTAGGTATAGTATGTGGCCTACTGGACTTTTATTTCAGTATGAACATGTCTCTTAAGCTTTAATAGTTTTGGGAGCGCTAATCATGGCCAAAATAAAGCTGAACACACAGAGGAACATGCCCAGCTCTGAGAAGTATAAACAGTAAGTGAACACTGACATGGAGAAAAAGGAAAAGAAAAGGAACACTATAAAAACAGAAAGGGTTCTAGAGAAAACACCTTAGATCTTA
Organism: Oratosquilla oratoria; assembly: GCF_046742065.1. NCBI lineage: Eukaryota > Metazoa > Arthropoda > Malacostraca > Stomatopoda > Squillidae > Oratosquilla > Oratosquilla oratoria. The sequence goes on from NC_134813.1 coordinate 5,981,346, forward strand.
CTGCTTGGTGGTAAACTACAAGCTCCTTAAGGGTGAGATTATGAACATGAAAGCATTATACTTTGTTCATTTTAGCCAGGCAGATATTGAAAAATTAACAATAATAAAAAACAAAAATGAAACAAAACAAATCTGTTGTAGTAGTAATTTTGCCCAAAACACACACATTAACATTAAGAAAAAAAATTAGGGAATTTTGGAAAAAGAACAATTCTATGAAAAATCCAAAAATTACAAACCAATCATTCAGCAATGTTTGTGAACACTTCTCCACCAAGCTAAAATAAAAGTAGTATAGGCCCACTTCTTTCACACTGGCTACTATATCGTGGGTTTCCTCGACCAGAACAAGTCATGCCAAAACTATTTTTTCTTCACTTTCCACCCAAGTGAAGCAAGGAAAGGCTTTATCATGTTTCTTTTGGGTTCAAATCTACTCACAATAACAACTTATGTAACAATTATTTTGTTTTATGTTATTTTCTTTCAGTTCATAGGGTTTCTGGATCCACCCCTTCTGTAGACACTTCCATACCTGAAAATCACAAACTAAAAGTGATTACTACAGAAACATCTACACTGGGACTTACACAGAGCTTTGCTAAGCTACTACATAATCAAAAGCTTTGCTAAGCTAATACATATTCAAAAGCTTACTAAGCTGCTACATATTCAAACATTTTAACTGCATATTTTCTTTTACTACAAAAAAAAATTTAAAACAAAAAGCTAAGTAATTAATCATTAGTGGTGATATCATGCAGGAAACTTTACTCACCGTTATATTCTGTTGATTTATCCATTTAGAGATCATGAAAAAAATATATAAGCTTGGATTAATGCTCAGAAAGATATAAAGAAGCCATTAAAATTGCACTGATTTTACTTTAGTTCTTATATTCAATAATCTTTAACATTCATAGCAAGACGTTTTTCGTGCAACTTGTATCATTCATATTTTTTATATACCTGTTTCGGTGTATGGATAGTAATTCCATGCCTTCTCTGTTATGTAGAAAAATTTTGGCACATAGCCTCGGATCCATACAGGTAACTTGCTAAAGAGTAAAATGGTAAAAGCCAACATCAAAAGTAAATAAAATCACACCACCTTTACAAAAGATAGTATCATATCTGTACTCCATGAAAGTATGCTGATCCTAACAAACTTGTACTAAAAAAAATCATAAATTCAAAACTCCTCTCAAGTATCTCTTAGTCACCTGACAGAGCTAATGTGAAGCTGGTTATAATTCATAAGTGTACACGTTAGGTGTGAGTCACCAATAAACACTTCATGCTCAATTACATTTGAAAAATAATATTTTGTAAATTCAGAACTACGATTAAAAACAACATATTCCATCAACATCAGAGGTTATGGTACCTCGATAAATAGATGCGCTTCTCCGTGTACTGCCCTTTTCCGTGGACAGGATGTTCATGGGGACGATTTTCTACAACTTCCACCCCTTCCCCATCTTCACTTTGTTCTGCACTGTGTCTTGCAATCATGTACAGCTGTTCCAATTTGGTACTGTGAAATAACATGATCATCAGTTAGAGAGCAATATATATTAGCAAAACTACATCCATAGAGAATTTTGTCCTCTTCAAGAATACTGTTCCAACTACAATTATACTCAGCTTTATACTTTGTGGGTTAAGGTTGTTTACCCTTTTATCACAAAATTGGACCCATGCTCAATCATAAACTGACTAGCCTTACAACCTTGGACTATACCATATAGAGTCCATCTCCCCATCTTTTTTAAGCGTCTCCACAAGAACCACATTCATTAGGAAAGATTTGAAAAAAAAATATATATATATATATATATATAATAAAAAATAAAATAAAAATAAATAATAATAATAAACAAAAATAAAATAAATCAAATATAATGTGAAATAGCGTATCTACCTAATTATAGTACACAAGATAAGGATTACATTTATGGGGTTCTTAATCTTTGTTTCCATGGGTCATGTTAGGCCAGATTAGACATTTCTTCCTCAATGTTATGCCACATGTCAATATATGTGAATGATAAACTATCTCTTAATGTCCTTCAACAACTCTGCCTTTTATAGTCTCTTTCCATGCCTTCTAGTTTTATCCCATCCAAAACTACCAAAGCCATTTTTGAAACACCCATTCTTCCTCTACTTCCATTTCTTTTATTATTTCATTACCTTCCATACTTCTCTAATCTTGAGGTGGACTTAATTTTAGGATTAGTTGATTGTAGAACCATCCCCAGATAAATTTGCACAGGTAAATACGGTTTAGCACAATCATGAGATGGTCATGGACCAACTTTGTATCTGCAGATCTCAGCAAGATAGGAGAATCATTCAACAATGATGTACTGGATCAGGTTCATTCTGAGATGGAAAGTGTGCTATCAATGGATGACGTATTGGTATTAGCCCACCACCAAGATGGTAAATGCATATAAACCTATGATAAGCTTGAACCATTTTAGGATCACTGGACTGCAGTCCTGTCTTTGGATGGTCTTGTGTAATCAAGCCTATCACAAGACTGTATTTCACATTTTTAATGGTGGTGAGGAGCTTACACCAGGAGGCACTTAGCTGTGGTTGAAGCCATCACTTTCGTCCCGTGCACTTGGTATGGTGGGACAGGTAACAGTCACTTCTGGGAATCCAAGAAATGCATGGGCTTTGAACCCACGACTATACAAGTACAAGACCAGCAGGATGGGACAAGACTAATATATTCTCTGCAAAAGGTGCATCCATCTTGACCATTTCAGTATGATGATGCCTACGTAGGCATCACGAGGCGCGAGTGGGTACACAAGGATGCCGGCGTCAGTGTCTTGATTCTATATACATTTTTCGTA
>NC_134813.1:5984718-5999718 GCF_046742065.1 Oratosquilla oratoria
GTTTCCTGTATGTTATATGTCTGCGAAATTCAAGAAATACCAAAGACACTACAGCACTATAGAGAAGGAAGCAGCAGCGTTGTTGATGGCTTTGGAAAAATTTGATGTGTATGTTGGAAATAACCCACAAAAAATAACTGTTTATAGTGATCATAACCCTCTTGTCTTTGTGAACAATATGAAAAACAAGAACATGAGGTTGACAAGGTGGTGGTTAGCTTTACAGCCATACAACCTGGAAATAAAACATGTGAGCGGTAAAAATAATGTAATTGCAGACAGTTTATCAAGACCGTACTAAAGTCTTCTGACAATCGTGGTTTCTGTACTGTGGTATTAGGGTCACGACTACTGTATGATAATCTAAGTGTGGTTAAGGCTGGTTGTTTATTGCCTCAATATCTTGTAATGTACTATGAATTACTGTATAAGTTTATTTTACTATTTTGGAACTTGTAGTTGAAAAATGCACTATTCCGGTTATAAACACTATTGTGTTTAATTTAAAGGTGAGGGTGTTATGCAAGAGTGCATTTTTTCTATGATAAACTATGTATTATGTAAATTATGTATTGTGTATGTATTATGTACTATGTATGAAACTATGTATTATGTAAATTATGTATTGTGTATGTATTATGTACTATGTATGAAACTATGTATTATGTATGAAACCATGTACTATGCAAGTTTGTCCGTTCGCCTTCAACGACTACTGTCGTCTGCTAGGTGATACGTTGTTCGAAGGTACGATGAATGTATTCCTTGTATGGTGGTGTAATGTGAATGCTTAAACGCACTAGTACATGAATAATTATATGTAATCGTCATGTACAGTCAGATATAAATTTGTATCTTGTAACAAAGAATGTGGATGCCTTTAGTTTTGCTTTATTGGTGGCCGAAGGTGACGTGGGCGGTCGGCCAGGTGAGTGAGTTTTGAGTTGTCTGGAGGGACCGTACTAGTAAGAACTGGTGAGAATACCCTGTGTCAAGTAAGATTAAACATTTTTAGTTCCAGTGCAGTTAGGTCTCTAGTGATTTAATTTAACTTTGATTATTATATTCCGTGTGTGTCTGTCTATATGGTAATGGTTATACTTGTGCAAGATCTTTATTTTCTTTAATACTCTTGTTAAAAGCTGCCGGCTTTTCCATGTTTCAATTCTCATTCGCCGGCAGCATCTTATTCTAAATTGGAATTGTTCTGTCATGCTTAAGCCCCCATTTATAATTAAATCTATTTTCCTTTGTTGCTCTTTATTTGAAACAATATAAGAAACAGTTGACTGGTAATTACGCATAACTTAAGGGCCCAAGTCCTCTCTCAGTTAATTCGGACTTTGTTACGCCATATTGGGGCCCTCAATCGGAATACTCGGGGATCATCGTGCCCTGGGAAGATGTGGCATAACAATATATACATATATATATATACATATATATATACATATATATATACATTTATATATATATATACATATATATAATCATATATATATACATATATATATGGTGAGGTGGCAACATGAAACGTTAAGGCTAGAGTATGGAGCTTTATTCAGAACCAGACGTTTCGACCTCTTGGGCCTTCCTCAATGGACTTCCACTGAGGAAGGCCCAAGAGGTCGAAACGTCTGGTTCTGAATAAAGCTCCATACTCTAGCCTTAACGTTTCATTTTGCCACCTCACCTCCATATTTGTCTGTCTTTACACACACACACATATATATATATATATATATATATGTGTGTGTGTGTGTGTGTGTGTGTGTGTGTGTGTGTGTGTGTGTGTGTATATATATATATATATGTGTGTGTGTGTGTGTGTGTATACATATATATATATATATACATATATATATGTGTGTGTGTGTGTATGTATAACATAATATGAGATCATCTGTGAGGATTAGGCTTATTTTATTTCATTTGTTTATTTATTTTATCTTTTGCTTATAATTTTCCACTTCAGCGGGGATAATGATATTACTTGAATTTGGTGTCATATATAAATTATGAAAGGTATGAGAAAAAAAGCAAAGGGATCTAGACATCTATGCTGTTTAATAGCGTATATTTTTAATGTATTTCGGAAAATACTCAAACAAACAATAATACATTAAGAATTAAGTAACGCAAGTGTGTTATAATGAGAACATTTGAGAATAATTGTGAATAAGATAAGGCTTAAATTTTTCTAGCCTCTATCACTTTGCTGCACAACTAACCCAATTCTTAATCATTTGAGAGTATTTCCTGTAAAACAATACACTTCTCATTGGCTGGTTGTATGTGCAGTGTTGTAAAGACAGGTAATTAGGTGCTGATGAAAACTGAAGTTAGTTATTTCATTCATTAACGAGACACTTTGGTTGTCTAATAGATAAATTAATGAACAAGTATTTGTAAAACAACAGTAGATTTATAATGAATTTCAATGAATCTCTTTCGGGTTGGGAAGAGTAATAAAAAATGAAGGAAAGTAGGTACCTGAAATGTCTCTTGTACCGATAAAATCTAGACAACTGTTATTTATTCAAGTCTGTTCATATGTGGCTAAATATAACAAGTCTGTTCCAGTTAAACCAGTTCAATTCGTTTACATTATCCATACATTTTTGACTACTTCCATAGAGCTTTATTCACATAAGAGTGGCCCCTCATAATAAGACATTAAGAAGACACAAAAGGATGAAAAAAAATTAAGAGGTGATGGAAAATGAAGAAAAGTACAAATAAATCAGTAAGAGAAAGTGGGAACAATAGATCTGAATAGCAGTAGAAGAGGAGTATATACAGAGGGAGAAAAGGGACAACTCTAAAGCTTTGTGAGAGAAAACAAAGTTCAAGTAAATGAGACTTCTGGCAGTGAGCCGAGCACACAGTTAAACAAAGATATAGATTTTTTAAACGAATATAAAAGAATGAAAGGCGGTAGGAAAGATGGAAGGGTGGAAAGAAAGAATGAAGCAGTATTTTAAAATCAAGATTTACTCGCTAACCCTTACGCATACACTTAGCCAAATAAGATTGTCTTAAGAGGAAGAAAATGTGAAATGAATATTTAGGGAATTGAGTTTGGGATAATGATAACCCCTTCCCTCTGAGGACTAAGGCTCAGCTGAATAAAATTGTTCACTGTTAGGGTAATTTCTTATTTGAACCTTTATTATGCTAAAGCGTTGATAATTATGGAAAATGATAGGTAAAAATGCCTCAGTTAAATATATATCAGAAGAAAGAGGTTATGATTATGATGCGTTTTATAAGACTGCAAATGAAAAGAGTGAAAACACTAGGAAATAAGACATATGGAGAAGGAATACAAAGGATAAGCTTGAGACTGAAGCTTATATCAATACTGCAGAAGAGTAAACATTTAAATCAGTTGTGTGTCAGAGACGATTTAATCACGGCAGTACAGTGGTCCAAAAAAACTAAAAAATTGAAGCTTATTCTCAATAACTATAAAAAAATAAATGAATGAAAATAATGCTATATAGATTTATTTGGAAATAGTTCCATCAAAGTAAAGTATATATATATATATATGTATATATATACATATATATACACACACACACACACACACATATATATATATACATATATATATACATATATATATATATATATATATACATATATGTAAAGACAGACAAATATGGAAGTGAGGTGGCAAAATGAAACATTAAGGCTAGAGTATGGAGCTTTATTCAGAACCAGACGTTTCGACATCTTGGGCCTTCTTCATTGGACTCAGTCCACTCAGAAAGGCCCAAGAGGTCGAAACGTCTGGTTCTGAATAAAGCTCCATACTCTAGCCTTAACGTTTCATTTTGCCACCTCACCTCCATATATACATACATACATACATACATATATATATATATATATATATATATATATGTGTGTGTGTGTGTGTGTGTGTGTGTGTGTGTGTGTGTGTGTGTGTGTGTGTGTGTGTGTGTGTGTGCATTTTAACAATCACAATGCACTTTAATTCTAAGCCATCAACATCGGGAGACTCAATGGAGGACACAACCAGAAATTGAAATGTGGTACTGCCGAGGACTCGAACTCAGCTTTCACATGACAAGTGACGCAGTGACTTTCCAACTTATATCCCTCTTGATAGCGTAGTTGGAAAGTCACTGCGTCACTTGTCATGTGATAGCTGAGTTCGAGTCCTCGGCAGTACCACATTTCAATTTCTGGTTGTGGCCTCCATTGAGTCTCCCGATGCTGATGGCTTAGAATTAAAGTACATTGTGGCTGTTAAAAGGTGTATATATACATACATATATACATACATATATATACATACATATATATACATACATATATACATATACATATGTAAGTAAAGATTGACAAATATAGAGGTGAGGTGGCAAAATGAAAAGTTAAGGCTAGAGTAGTGAGTTTATTCAGAACCAGACGTTTCGACCTCTAGGGTCTTCCTCAGTGGACTGAAAACAGGAGAAGAATCAAAATCCGTCAACAGCTTTCATTATAATCTGACGACCCTTCATGACCTCACCCCGGTCTTATTTTCTCACACTCGCCAACCGCTAGCTGTGCGGACGTTTGAGACCAGGACATATTCCTCTCACGAGGATTAGTGGTGTTTTCGGTGGCAATGTATGCCGCCTCCAAAGCTTTCCTCCTCTTTTTTTTTTCCGAGTTTCCTATGTAAGATGTGGCTTCTTTCCAATTCTGCAAATTATCTTCTTCGTCGATCTGAACTCCTAGCGCATTTAATGTTCTGTGCTATCTCACATCCCTCTTGTGTTTTTCAAGTCTCTTGTCCAGGCAACGTCCTATCTTACCGATGTAGGCCTTCTCACAGTCTGCACAAGGAATTTTATGTACAACACTTTTATTTTCTTGTGATTTTTTTCTTAAGCTCGCCATTTTTCTTTCCTACTGAAGTAATTAAATTTAATCTGGTGTTTTTAAAGATGTTAAAACTATTGGTGCATATTTTGAGTTAGAAACTGAAATGAATATTGTGTTGGTGTTGTTGTCTGTAGGCGTTGTGTTCCTTTCCATAATTTTGATGGCTTTGTGTTTCAATTTTATAAGGAAACCTAAAGGATATGCTAATTCCTGGAAAAAATGTAAAGATATGGTTAAATTCATCCTGTAAAAATTCTTTACTACATTTCCTTAAGGCTCTCAATATTAATTCGATGATTATTCCAGATTTAATTATTGTATTGTCAGCTGAATAGAAATAAATGTAATCTTCTTACTTTGTTGGTTTTCTATACACTTTAAATTTTATTCCGTTCCTTGTTTTCATCATTACAGTATCCAAAAAAGGAATTTCATAATTTATTTCTTCTTCTAGCGTAAACTGTATTCTTCGCTCTACGTTATTTAACTGGGTTAATTTCTGTCTAAAATTAACGAACTCGGGTACCACTACTAGAATAACATCCACGTACCGTCACCAATGTGTATCTTTGAATGTAGGATGTTTCGGCCCCAGACGTTTCGGCCGGAACTCTGCAGGGTAGGACGTTTCGGCCAGTCCTCCATATGTTGCTATTATTATCTATTTATTATTGCAAGAAAATATATTATTAAAATAATTTGAAAAAATACTTATATGTCATTTCAAGTAACAATATTTTTGCACTAGCTGTGTGAAAATGAAATGAAATTTATGAAACAAATGATCTAAATTGAAATTATACAACTTTCATGTGTGGACTAAGGTAAATGGTGTTATTGTTGCACAAAAAGTTGCCTAACATTGATAACATATTATAACAAATAGAATGTATTGCATGTGTTAAGTAAAAAGGTGTTATTGCCAATATGGTAATTAAGTTGAATGTGTGGATTAAGACTAGGAAAAAGGAAAGAGTATAAACAACAGAACTGTTACTAAAAATTTCACTATATTACACAATAATATAAACAACATAAATTTATAAATTTAAACAACACAAATTTATCGGCTCAGCATACATCCTCTTTTCCCTCTTCTTCGGTCTGATGCAAAATAGTCAAGATTTCATGCTGCTTAGATATTTGGCTTGCCACCCCGGATGTTGTGGCTCACACTACGTAGAAACTGTGAGATGGTTTTCCTCCCTTCTCTTCTATCTTCACATAAGTTGTACAACCGGTTCTGCAGCTCAGCATACACCTACTTTACCCTCTTATTTGGTCTGATGCTAATCTCTGACTGGAGTATCACACTAGTCACTCGTGCACATTCAGCTTGTAGGCACTCAATCAGCTTCCATATACTTGGATGGTCTTGCCCTACCAGAGGTGTGAACTTGTTGTTCCAGCCTTTGCTGATTTTGTTTGTCCTTGGTTTATAATCCAGAGTTACCTCATGCGGATCCACGACATTTGGGCACAGGATATTTGGGCACAATACATTTGGGCATTGGACATTTAGGCACAAGACATTTGGGCACAAAGTGGCAGGTACGACATTTGGGCACAATATGAAATCGTCATAGTAACAATCAAGCAAATTAGTCTTTTTTTCAACAACTGAGCTTTATTAATTCACACTGCTGTTTCACTTGAGTAACTCAGAGGCTCAAGAGATTACATCACTGCTTTCGTACTAAGTCGGGCACTAAAATGAGTACTTTTTTCAAACTAAAGTTTATTCATCACTGTCATGTCTTTATAAATGCATGCTGTGCCTATCAATAGAATAATCATAATAATAAATTAATAAATAAAAACTATAATAATGTGAACAACAAATAAAATACATAAATAAATGCATAGGTATAGTTAAATAATAAACAAACAGGTAAATAGTAAATGATAATGAATTAACATATAACTAATGATAAATGAAAATCAAATAGACAAATGATGACAAAACAAAAACAAACAATATAAAATAAATCATAATCATTACAGCATCTTGCTTAGGTGTTTATCTAAATGATTCTTAAAGCTTCGAACTGAACTACATTGCACTACCTGTGCAGGAAGTTTATTCCATTCATTAATTACACGGTTGGCGAAGTTGTTTCTACCTACTTCCAAATTTAATCTATTTCCAGACAGTTTGAGACCATTGTTTCTTGTCTGATTCTCATTCAATGTAAAAATTCTGTCACTTTTGATGTTGTCAATTCCCTTTAGAATTTTAAAGGCCTGTATCAAGTCACCTCTGAGTCTACGCTTTTTTAGGGAAAACAGATTTTTTAAAATCAGTTTTGTGGCTCGCCGTTGTACTTTTTCCAGTCTGTCAATGCCTTTAATGAGATTCGGTGACCATACGGAAACAGCATATTCCAAATGTGGACGAACTAACGATTTATATAGCTTGTTAATGAGTGATGGACTTTTGAAGTCAAAAGATCGCGCAATCAGTCCTAGAATCTTATTTGCTTTCTCAGTGGCTGAAATACGCTGCTTGGTTGATTTGAGATCGTTACTGATAATTACGTCGAGATCTTTTTCACTATCCACTTTTGTTAACGAATTTCCAAATAACTTGTAATCGTACTTAGTTATTTTTACCTATATGCATTACCTTGCATTTACTTGTGTTTATTACCCATTTTTCAGACCATTGCTGTAATTCATCTAAATCTTCTTGAATATCTAATTGGTTTGAGTGATCATTTGCCATTCCGCACAGTTTTGTATCATCAGCAAATTTGGAAACAGTAGTCCATGGTCTATATCATTTATATATACTATGAATAGAAGTTGCCCAACAACGGAACCCTGAGGAACTCCACTTGTAACATTTTTCCGTCTAGAAGTTTTTCCATTTAAAACAACTCTGTTTTCGATCATTCAACCAATTACTAGATGAAGTCCCTACACACACCTATGCAAAAACATAAAGTTCGGGTGAAACCCTTCTGTGTGCCCTTTATAATTGTAACACTGATAGAAGTCCTTCATTGCTCTTTGTCTTGGTTATGTGAAACTATCCAAAAATAAAGTGATATTCGTATAAAATCATTGATTCTTTGCTCACTTACACAACATTTTAGTTATTTGGATTATTTTTATTTCATTATTATATATTTTTCAGTTTTTTTCCTTTCTTATTCATAGAGAATCAGAAACAATGCATGTCTGATGCTCTGTGATTCTCATATGTATGCCTGAAAGTTGATGGCAGGAAACTAAGTAATTTATCATCTTTTTGTATTCGTCACGTGGCATAGTAAAACCCAACTAATATAAATTATTCATGCCTAATTTAAAATTTGCATGCCTGCTGTTCAAAAGAATCATCTTTTATTTTTTTTCTTGGTTTGAGATCGTAATATACAGCACGAATTATGCTGTTCCCAAATGTCGCACCCAGTACTTTGTGACCAAATGTCGTGTGCCCAAATGTCTTGTGCCTAAATGTCCTGTGCTCACATGTCGTGTGCCCAAATATCCTGTGCCCAAATGTCTGGATACCCCTCATGCATGTTCCATTGCTCAGGAGGTGAGCCTCAGTAGCAAATATGATAATTCGTTCATCTGCATCAGGACCATTATCATGTAGAAGGAAATGTTGTGGATTATCACCTGTTGCCATCGCCCATGCACCGGTAATACATAGCTCTTGCAGAGACTGTGAATCCTGTGGATGATTGAGGGCAAGCGTCCTCCTCAAGACACGCTTACAAGTTTCAACGCTGGGCAGATGGGCCTTTGCATTGACAGGAATTGTAGCATTGGCAAAGGTACCTGGTTGGGCTTATCAACTGAAATTTTTGCTTTTCTCTTCATAGCATGTCTGCACTTAGTTACCTGAACTGAAACTTCATCTAGTATATGAATATGCTCAGCCTGGATTTCAGGATTCTGATAATCCTTTGTGGTTCTAAGAATTGCTGGACAGCGTAAAGGAGGATCACGCTTCACACAACGCCATGTGACTATGTCCTGCTTAGAAGCACTGTTCTTTACTGTGAACATATATTCATCTAGAGTTTTTGACCACCACGTTTGGTTTTGGTAATTTCCATGTTGCATTCACTACAGAATATTACAAGGGAAACTATCAACTAATGAGGTTCAAGTCTATATATACTGATAGCTTCTACTCACTGGGTTTGCTCACAGTCTGACCAGTCTTTAAACTGCTTTGATTTAGACTCATACCCTACTCTACTCACTTTTGATGTAGACTCATCTCCTTCTTTTCTCTCTTTACAGTTGGTTTAACCTGTACTCTGCTTTAATACCCTTTGATCTATATAAGGTGAGGATAACACCTTTTTCCTAATTTCCTACTCTTTAGAGTTGGTTTAACTCTACTCTGCCATAACTCTCCATTTGGTCTATATAAGGTGAGAATAACACCTTTTTCTAATCCTAATCCACACATTCAACTGAATTACCATATTGGCAATAACACCTTTTTACTTAACACATGTAGCACATTCTCCTTGTTGTTACGCCTCCCATTAATGCCCAATCTTAATTGGAGAAACAATTCTACCTCCAATCATCGACGAACCATATTGAGCCTAAATGGCAGGGTAACAATGTACTGCACATCAAATATAAATCTGTGCAATACCTTCAAGCACGTATGTCAATAGGTTTAGGTGACCGGTGGATAATTCAAAGGGGCAAGATTAAGGCAAAACTATGGTGTTCTAACATAAATTATTTACATATTCACTTAGGACTACACACACTTATTTTATGCCTACCCGGACCACTTGTTACCACTAGGGTCCACCTAACACACTTAATCTAGAGATTATAGAGGAGCGGGAAGTGTCCGCTCTGTACGGGTTCAGAAATTAGAGAGAATGAGTATTCACTCGTGAATGCGGTCACCATGGGGGGGCCGCAGTTGCCAACTCACAAACCACTATAATTTATTTTATTACAGACAGCGTGAGTGGAATAATATAATACACATACAGGTATCATTAACACAATAATGTACAATATACAATATGAACAATATCCTAGCTAACTAGAATAAAAGGATAACAAAGGAATAATACACACGGAACATAGAATATTATAATTCATACGATCGGTAATTCAGAAGACGAAAAAACTAGGGCGTGGCTACAACTACCCGAAACAGGTGGTAACATGAAAAGTACATCTATCAAAGGAACACAGACTTGCGGCCACGCAACACCCCTCCCCCAAAAGAATACGCTTACAAGGGTTTGTAAGCAAAGAATCACTTTAACCAAGGTCAATCACACTAACATTTTAAGTTTGCACATGGCATCAGCCAGCACATTATTTTTTCCACTAATGTGCGTGATCTGTAAATTGAATGGCTGTAAGGCCAATGCCCACCGTAGAAGGCGTTGATTAGTATTTTTCATTCGTTCCACAAATGTCAGGGGATTATTGTCTGTAAACACTTGCACAGGGTGAACTGTGCTTCCTACATATACTCTAAACGCTTGCAGAGCCATAATCAAAGCTAACGCCTCCTTTTCGATGGTGGCATAGTTCCTCTGCGCCTTGAGGAACTTCTTTGAGAAGTAACACACAGGATGTAACACACGATCCTTCTCACCCTCTTGTAGAAGCTCGGCACCGGCACCAACTTCGCTGGCGTCGACGTGGATGGTGAACGGCCTCTGGAGATCAGGGGCACGTAGGACAGGAGCATTTGCCAGCAGAGCCTTCACGCTCTCGAAGGAGTCCTGGCAAGCCTGGGTCCACTTGAAGGAGGTCTTAGTACTCAGGAGGTCGGTGAGAGGAGCCACCACGGAGGAGAAGTTGGGACAGAAGCGACGATAGTAGCCGCCATTCCCAACAGTCTCATCACTCCCTTTTTGTCGCTTGGGGCAGGATACTGCAGAATGGTTGTAATCTTGGCTGCAATCGGTTGGACCTCCCCTTTCCCGACGACATGCCCCAGGAATGTGATGCGGGCATGGCCGAACTCACTCTTGGCGAGGTTCACTGTCAAACTGTGTGTTGCCAGAACAGCAAAGAGGGCTCTTAGGCGGTCCACGTGTTCTCCCCAGGAGTCCCTGAAGACGACGAGGTCATCCAGGTAGCAGCGGACACCCACCAGCCCCGCCGTTACGATGTTCATGAGGCGTTGGAAGGTTGCAGGTGCATTCCGCAAGCCAAAGGGGAGGACGGTAAACTGATACAGCCCCTCGGGAGTGATGAACGCGGAGATGGCCCTCGACCGCTCTGACAGGCGGACTTGGTAATAGCCCTGTAGTAGGTCCAGTTTCGTCACCCACTGTGCTCGACCAACCTCGTCAATGACGTCACCAATGCGTGGCAAGGGGTAGCTATCCGGCTCAGTGACTGCGTTGAGCTTTCTGTAGTCGATACACAGTCGCATAGAGCCATCGGGCTTTGGCACCAAGACCACGGGAGAGGCCCAAGGACTGCTACTGGGCTCCACGATACCAACCTCCTGAAGGCGTTGCATTTCCTCACGGACGTACTCCTTCTTGAATGCGTTCAGGCGGTAAGGACGTTGGCGGATGGGCCGAGCTCCGTTGGTTTCGATGTCGTGCTCTACAGCTGAACAGGGGTGAGGATGGTCACTAAATATATCACTATAGTCTGTCAAAAGAGAAGAAATATCACTCGCTTGGTCATTAGAGAGATGGCCTAACTTTGTACTGGGATCATAGAGTATTGTGGAATTGTCCACTTTAGCATACAAGCCACTCTGGAGTTCAGGGAAGTTGTCTTTCTGATCATAATCACATGTAGGCACTACAACACAAGTGGGCAAGGAAGGTTCAACATTTTCTTCCCTTTCCTTACTCTCTCACTCTGTAGGGTTTCAGTAGATTGACATGCACCAGACGTTTTTTCTTACGCCTGCCTGGCGTATATACAATGTAATTGGCGTCCCCTACCCTGTCTACAATTTGGAAAGGTCCATCATACCTTGCCTGGAATGGGTGTGTCTGCACGGGCAAGAACACTAACACCTTATCACCTACCCTAAATTCCCTATGCTCTACCTTATGTTTTTTGTCAAATTGTTGCTTCATTTTTATCTGAGCAGATTTTAAATGGGCATTAGCCAGCCTCACAGCAGCTTTTAAATTTTCTCTAAACTCAACTACATATGATACCAAGGGTGTGACACTATTTTCTAGCAGCCAACTTTCTTTGAGGGATTTGAGAGGTCCTCGCACCTCGTGGCCATAAATTAGCTGAAATGGGGAGAATCCTAAGGATTCTTGAACAGAGTCCCTAACCGTGAATAGGAGCAGGTCAACTCCCTCGTCCCAATCCTTCCCAAACTCCAGGCAATAAGTGTGCAACATGCGTTTGAATGTCTGATAGAATCGCTCCACCACCCCCTGGGATTGGGGATGATAGGCTGAAGACCTAGACTGTCGGACACCCAAACTCTGCATTACCTGATTAAACAATCGGGAAGTAAAATTGGATCCTTGGTTCGACTGCACTACTGTGGGAAGGCCTACTTGTGTAAAGAAGTGAATAGGGGCTCTCACCACATTCTTGGCTGTGATGCGGCGCAAGGGAATGGCTTCTGGATAACGGGTGGCACAGTCTATCATAGTAAAGAGAAACTGATTACCTCGGGGAGTCTTTGGCAGAGGACCAACGCAATCTATGACAATTCTGCCAAAGGGTTCCTCAATGGGCTTACCTGAGGTAGATGAAGCAGATGATGAGTGGGCCGGCGGTCGAGGAGGCTGTGGAGGTCCGATTGGCTTGGAGTCCCTAGTGGGGGGGAAGCTTTGGGGTAAGGTAGGGTGAGACCTGGAATGCATTCTAGGATTAGTTAAATGGTAATAGTCGGCCGCTGGGCCAGCCTCTGCCAAGGTACGAATACCTCGCTGATCCAAGTTGGCTCGTACATCTGGAGGGATATTATTTCTAATATCCTCCATCAATATTAACCCTTTGAGTTTCTCCAGGTCTACGTGAGCCTCCTCGCTCTCCACCCACCGGGTGAACAAGCGGAGCTTTCGTTGGAAGTACTCCACGTAGGTCTCCTGGTTGGATTTCCTACATTTCCTGAATTCTTGCCGGTAGGCTTCAGGAACAAGCTGGTATGCTTGTAGAATATTATATTTAAGTACATAATAATCACTACTCTGACTCTCTGAAAGTGCAATAAATGTGTCGAGAGCTTTTCCCGAGAGGGCACCATACACCATCTGCGTCCACTGGCTGAATGGCCATTGGTACATACGTGCTAACTTCTCGAAAATAGAAAAGAACTTGTCTGGTTCGTCCTCGTTAAATTTCGGAATATTAGGTGTTTTTTCTATACCATGACTTTGAGAATTGAGTCTCTCTATTTCTAGTTCCAACTTCTTAAGTTCAACCTGTAAAGCTAAATCATTTACGGGGCTAGCACCCTCAACATCTTCCCAAGAATTTTGTCTTTGAAGGGGTTCTTATTTAAACCGGAGCACTCACTTATTTGATAATGATGTGCTATCATCTCTAACTCTGGTTTGTTAAGCTTCCTTACCTCTTCGGCTGAAGGCGTCTTTACGAAATTCTCCAAGTTGAACATGTTGAACTAAGATGTTGGAAAACAAGGAATAACAAAATGTTGCTTATCAGCTAGTTGGCAACCTATTGAATTAATGAAATACGTATAATAGGGATTAGCCACACGTATGGTAATGCAACTGTTAGCTGGTATCGCAAGAGCATGAAATAATGGCAACAATTCAACAGCTTACCACAAATCTCGGCGATGAACCACAACCGTATGGGCGTTCTAACAATATAAATGCACTAATGGCTACTATCCCGGTTGTAAGGCCCCCACTTGTTACGCCTCCCATTAATGCCCAATCTTAATTGGAGAAACAATTCTACCTCCAATCATCGACGAACCATATTGAGCCTAAATGGCAGGGTAACAATGTACTGCACATCAAATATAAATCTGTGCAGTACCTTCAAGCACGTATGTCAATAGGTTTAGGTGACCGGTGGATAATTCAAAAGAGCAAGGTTAAGGCAAAACTATGGTGTTCTAACATAAATTATTTACATATTCACTTAGGACTACACACACACTTATTTTATGCCTACCCGGACCACTTGTTACCACACTTGTTACCACACTTGTTACCACACTTGTTACCACACTTGTTACCACACTTGTTACCACACTTGTTACCACACTTGTTACCACACTTGTTACCACACTTGTTACCACACTTGTTACCACACTTGTTACCACACTTGTTACCACACTTGTTACCACACTTGTTACCACACTTGTTACCACACTTGTTACCACACTTGTTACCACACTTGTTACCACACTTGTTACCACACTTGTTACCACACTTGTTACCACACTTGTTACCACACTTGTTACCACACTTGTTACCACACTTGTTACCACACTTGTTACCACACTTGTTACCACACTTGTTACCACACTTGTTACCACACTTGTTACCACACTTGTTACCACACTTGTTACCACACTTGTTACCACACTTGTTACCACACTTGTTACCACACTTGTTACCACACTTGTTACCACACTTGTTACCACACTTGTTACCACACTTGTTACCACACTTGTTACCACACTTGTTACCACACTTGTTACCACACTTGTTACCACACTTGTTACCACACTTGTTACCACACTTGTTACCACACTTGTTACCACACTTGTTACCACACTTGTTACCACACTTGTTACCACACTTGTTACCACACTTGTTACCACACTTGTTACCACACTTGTTACCACACTTAATCTAGAGATTATAGAGGAGCGGGAAGTGTCCGCTCTGTACGGGTTCAGAAATTAGAGAGAATGAGTATTCACTCGTGAATGCGGTCACCATGGGGGGGCCGCAGTTGCCAACTCACAAACCGCTATAATTTATTTTATTACAGACAGCGTGAGTGGAATAATATAATACACATACAGGTATCATTAACACAATAATGTACAATATACAATATGAACAATATCCTAGCTAACTAGAATAAAAGGATAACAAAGGAATAATACACACGGAACATAGAATATTATAATTCATACGATCGGTAATTCAGAAGACG
>NC_134813.1:6004718-6007218 GCF_046742065.1 Oratosquilla oratoria
CAATTGATTCTGCTTGTTCGTGTTTTTGTCCCCTGAACAACGGAAATTCTGCATGTACTGTACGTATGCATTGCTTATGCGAACTCTTTTTAAATAGCGGTAATTTTTTGTGCGAGTTGGATTTCTGAACTAATCTCTCCGGGAAGTCCATTAAGTGAGGTGGCAAGCTGAAACTCTTCTGAATTTCGTTATACTTTTTCGCCGAACTGAGTTACGGCCATGGATGGAAAAGGTCAAAAGCTAAACTCAGCCAACTGTTTGTTCATATTTCTTTCTATGTTTTATATTGTTTTTGTTTGTGCTTTTGCCTTTTCATATGATCGTCTGTTCATTTTGTTTGTTCGTGTATTTTGCGCTAAGACTAGGGGAAGCCAATGTTGTTTGTTTGCTTGTTTGCTTCCCTGTACGACGTCTTTTGCATTTTTATTCATTCTTTCTTCAACTACAACTGATACTTTTGCATTTGTTTATATCAATGTTAATGCTTTTGTGTTTGCATAGTTTCTAGTTTGTTTCAGTACTTGTTCTCATTTATATCCTCGCATTATTTGTCTCTATTTTGACCATTCGTCCCCTAATTTCTCCAACTGTTTTTCAGCCCCGTGCCCCTACTCTGATTACTATCTAACCTCATAAAGGTACGTTTTGTTCGGTGAGATTATCAGCCTACCTCAGCTAATGGTGGGTCACGCGCATCATACCTGGCATCATATTTGGGTAGATGTGTGGTAGGTTTGGTTAAGATTATAAGCCTCTTGTTTTGCAACTAAAAGCAAAACAGCCCAATTAACCCTCCTGCTCTGTTAGGGGTCTTTTTGGCCCGAAAATAGTTTTACATTAGCATATCTCTCTTGTTTGATAGAGATTAAAGCTTCATGCTCGTTGACTTTTCCTGACTTTAGGGGGTTATTATGTTGCCTAAGCCTGGTAATTTTTTTTCCCGGTAGTTAATGAGCAGTAAAAAAATAACATCTAATTTGTTCGGTTCAAAATGACCCGTGCCTACTTTTGCTATATTTATCCCCAGTTATTTACTAACTACATCAAAGAAGATAGTATGATTATTAAAGTTTCCCTTTCAAATGCGGTATATAAGTTTTCTTTAACAATTATATTCATGGAGAGTCTCTTAGGAGTCTTTGGGATGACACATATGGACGTCCTATATTTCGAGCTACAATGTCTCTTGAAACCTTTATGAAATATTCTAGGTTCATTAGATTTGATGATAAAGAAGCCAGAGTTCGAAGGAGATCCACAGACAAGCTTGTTCCTATTAGAGATGTTTGAAACATTTGGGTTGAGAGACTCCCTTTGATGTGTAACATATCGTCAACTGTTAATGTAGATGAGTAACTGGTTCCTTTCAGAGAAAACTGTCCATTTAGGCAGAATATTCCATAAAAGATCTGATGGATATGGGGTAAAGATTTGGACATCATATGATGCAGAGGGCAGTTATCTTTGGAATGCTGAAGTTTACACTGGGCGTGAAGATGAATCTGTAGAACGTGAGCAAGGTAAAGGTATTATTCTGGAACTTACAGAAGGGCTCAAAGGTAGAAATGTAACTTGTGACAACTTTTTCTGTAGCTTAAATTTAGCTAAGGAACTGAAAAAGCGCAAGCAAACAATTGTTGGAACTATCAGGAAAAATCGACAAGAACTCCCAGTAGAATTCTGTAACCCTAAAGGAAGGACCAGAAGGTCACTATGTATATAATATTATTTCATATTGCCCCAGAAGAGGGAAAAATGTAGAATTGTTGAGTAACATGCATGATAGTGTCACTTGTAGTGAAAAAAAGACCTTGACATAATTGAATTTTACAATTCAACTAAAGGAGTAGTTGATAATTTAGACAAACTTGTTGCAACTTATAGTTCAAAGCGTCAGACAAAGAGATGGCCTATGGCCTTGCTTGATAACATAGTGGATGTGTCTGCCTACAGTGTTTTTGTCCTTTGGACTATAGTGCAGCCTAATTGGAAGGGAAAAGCTACCTTCAAGAGAAGGATTTTCCTTCATGAACCTGGAATGACCTTAGTCCAACCTGTATTGTCTTTAAGGGTATTGTTACCTAGGACGCCAAATGCCAGGCGAGTTGCTGGACCTGGAAGAACATCTATAGAATAGGATAATTCTCAGTCTCAGGAAAGAGCTACAAAGAGACAGGGTTGTCATATGTGTAAAAATTACAACAAAATAACCACAACATGTTCGATCTGCCAAAGAACTACATACAAGCGGCATGCTGCTGTAATGTTCAAGTGCAATAATTGCAACTAATTTCTAATCTTCAGTATGGTAGGGTGATTGGGAGGGTTAGGTGTGGGATCTGAATGACAATTATTTCCATGTAGTAGACCTTGGGCATGCAAGATAATAAATTATATACTTTGTATGGTGAAGAATTGTCAGAATTCATGATACGGGTCATTTTGACCCGGAATGGATTAGATGTTAAAATGCTGGTGAATTACTGCAATTGTATGCTGA
>NC_134813.1:6019718-6039718 GCF_046742065.1 Oratosquilla oratoria
CGTTTCTGATGGTTTCTTCAAGGGGTCTTAGTAGGTCGGTGATGTTCGGTACCGTCCTTAATATGTAGTTCCAATTATGTTTCACACCATATATGAATGCGGCATATGCCGCCTGCGGTTCGGTCTTTGCAAAGTTGGCTAGAATCCTAACTTCCGCTACCCATTCGTTAACTTTCTTTTCAACATATTGCTTTTTAAAGGATTCTGAGCCGATCACTGCACCGAGATGTCTTTCCCCCTCCTTTGTTACCTTCACTTCACTGTTCTCAAAGAGAATTCTGGCATTGTTAAAGTACTCTGGCTTCACTATGAGGACAGATTTCTTTGCATTCGGAATGTAACCTAAGCCCGGGCCGTGTGCCAACACCAGATCCCACCACTTTGTTAGGTCAGCTACTTTTCCTGCGCCCGTGAGATCATCTGCGTATGCTACCTGTTTGACCCCGGTGTCCTCATATTGTATCTTCTGCTGCAGGTGCATAAGACCGAGCGCATACATTGCCATGGCCACCGGGTCTCCCTGAGTGATGCCTTCCGCTGATTTGATGATCTCCACTTTCGATTCTTTCTTCTCCGCCCTGCTGGTGACAAATAGGTTTGCAGGTTCTCTGTATGTGTTCTCCACATACTTGGCCAATACTGGGCATTTAATTTTGATGTTGTGTATGGTAGCCTCTCTATTTAAGTTGTTGAATGCGTTTGATGCATCGACTAATAGGACTGCTTCGCAGTCTGGTTCCTCGAATATTTTTCTCATGGCGTGGACTGCAGCCTCAGAACCCGCCTGTTGCCCTGCGCACACCTGCAGGTTGCCAGCCGCTTCTCGCACCTCATCCTTCGCGACTTCCATAATTGCTTTTCCTATTATTCTTCTTAGCACCTCGCCTATACCAATCGGGCGACAGCCAGGTTTCTTCTCTAGCGGGATAAGTCTACACGCTGTGTATGCCTCCAGGTGCTGACAGTCTTCAGACGCCAGTTTCTTCGCCAAACCAGCAATGGCCTCCTGCAGTCCCACCGCTGCCGTTCCAAATAGGCTGGTGCTAAGGAGACATTTCCATCCAGACGCATCTAATCCCGATGGTCCCGCCGCTCCTTGGGTGTGTAGAGCAAGGTTCCAGATCCTTTCTCTTGTGATGCTGTCAAAAACTACCTTGTGGGGTGGAAGGTAGTCACCATTGAATTTAGAGTCCAGGTTCGCTGGTCTTGCTATTGGATGTTTTTCTTTCAGGATCTTTATCGTTTCCTCGTTTAGGGGTAGAACTCCAGGATCTTCATTCTCCCCTGCGAGCGTTCTCATGGCAGCCGCCACCTTTCCCTGCCTCATCTTGTCAGCAAAATTCCTGGCTTTGTCTTCTGGACTTTTCTTTCTGTTGATGCCCTTGTTGAGTCTATCTTGGATAGCCTCCGCTTCCATCAACAGTTGCTCTACTTCTCCCTTTTCCCACTTTTCCATCCTCCGTTGCAATGCCTGGACATTCTCTGAGTGCTTAGATTTCCTGTGGGTCCTCTGGCATGTAAGGTGTGGGAGGATAGCTAGCGTTTTGAATACCATCGGGGCGTAGGGAGATGAATTTATATATGCTCTTAATAGATCGGTCATCTCCTCTATTAGGCGTTTGGATGCATTGCATTTAGGTGGGGTGAAGAGGTTTCCTGGAGAAAAGGCAATTATCCTGTTGTAGGTGTCGTCCAGCCACTCTTTAGCCCTGGACTGCTGCCATGTCTGCCAGAATCTGCCTTCCTCTCTCTCACCCTGCCGCTCTAAATGAGGTGGGTTTGCGTCCTCCGGCCTTAAGTTCGTGGAATCTCTTCCCTCTTGTAATTCTCTCTCACTCCCAAGATCACTATCCGTGTCCATCTCCATCGCATCACTCCCATCCTCCTCACTCTCCACATTTCCCAGTTGATCACTCCCCACCTCCGGGGATTATTGCTTCCCTTGATTTCTGCATTCTCCTCCTCTTCTACAGTTTGTGCATTTCTTTCCACTTTTGGCGCTACTACTACTACTACTACTACTACTACTACTACTACTACTACTACTACTACTACTACTATTATTATTATTATTATTATTATTATTATTATTATTATTATTATTATTATTATTATTATTATTATTATTATTATTATTATTATTATTATTATTATTATTATTATTATTATTATTATTATTATTATTATTATTATTATTATTATTATTATTATTATTATTATTATTATTATTATTATTATTATTATTATTATTATTATCGTTACTATCATCATCATCATCATCATCATCATCATCATCATCATCATCATCATCATCATCATCATCATCATCATCATCATCATCATCATCATCATCATCATCATCATCATCATCATCATCATCATTATCATCATTGCTGGGTTTTACCTATACTAATATGGTGTACTTGTTGTTATGACTAGCTACTAAGACATCGAAGAAGGGTAAGCGGCCCGACCTCTAGACTCTCCCACCCCAAAGAAGCATATTACCTCTCCTAGTGGTTCCTGATGGCTATGAGGCAGCCAATCAGGAAGACCTCTTTACACGACACCATCCAAGCAAACAGAAACAAAATAATATATAAACGTCACACATATGCACCCAAACAATTAGCCTGAAGATGGTCTCCAATGAAGAACGAGACGTTGCAATCACATACGGACAGTTATTCAGCAAACTAAGAGTTCAACATCGTAAACTAGCAAGAAAAATAGAAGTTCTTAACAAAAAGATAAACAATGCAGAGACAACAATATTATCTAATCTCGTCTGTCAACAAGAATATATATATATATATATATATATATATATATATATATATATACACACACACACACACACACACACACACACACACACACACACACACACACACACACACACATATATATATATATATATATATATATAAATATATATATATATATATACTAATGGCTACTTTCCCCCTACAAGGGAGGTAGCCAAAAGACAAAGGCATAAAATTCACTCCTACCCATTTCAATCCCGAATAATCCACTCCCATTCTCCTATCTTCTTCTCTCTTATCTTGGCTCTTCCCGGATAACGGTCATCCCTGCATTTACCTCATTCTCTAGGTTAGAAATACTGCAGCAAAACTCAGCACCTCTACAGCAAGGCTGCTTTATTTAATCGGCGTTATCCCTTGTCTGTCCCCTCATGAAGAAAAAGAGAAGACGGGGGCAAATCCCTTTAGGCTTCGTCAAAATAATTCACACATACTCCTTTACCCCCATCCTCCACTTCCATACATCGCAGCATCGTCCATGCACAACCATTCTCCACTTACACCAACCTTCTGACTTCTCCTTTCCTTCTTCATATCTATATATATATATATATAATATATATATATATATATATATATATATATATATATATATATATATATACATATATATATATTATTTGGATGATGGAGAACATAAACATAGGGGAAGGCTCGGAACCCTAAACACTCTAACGTTTCGTTCGCGTAGAACATCTTCAGAGAGTGTATGTAGAACTGCAATTGAAGAAGTTCTACGCGAACGAAACGTTTGAGTGTTTAGGGTTCCGAGCCTTCCCCTGTGTTTATGTTCTCCATCATCCAAATAATTTGTCTAAAATACTTATCAATATATATATATATATATATATATATATATATATATATATATATATATATATATATATATTTACTTCTTACTTCTGCTCCCAGGTAGGCTTTCAGCCTATCAGTCGGGCCAGCACACTTCAGATTGTCCTCTCAAAGCTTCCTTCTTCCCTCAAATCCTCTATTTTTCCTAATCCATTTGCCTATAGGATTTATTCAACTCCATCTTTCCATTTTTTCTTTGGTCTACCTCTAGATATGCTACCTTCTGGTCTCCAGTTCCATCTTTTCTTTGCAATTCTCTCTTTATTCATTCTCTCCGCGTGCCCAAGCCACCATAGTTGTGCCTTTTCTATTTTGCTTCTAATTGATGTTACTCCAATAATTTCTCTTATTTCATCATTTCTAATTCGATCTTTTTTGGTTTTATTTACTATTGCTATTAACGTTTTCATTTCTGCCGACTGAATTCTGCTCCAATCTCTTGATGTTAATGTCCAGCTTTCAGCAGCATATATTAAAATCGGTACCAAAACTGATTAAAAAATAATTTTTTTTTGCCTCCGTAGGTACATTTATATCTTTAAGGATAGGGTACAAGGAACAGGCACCTCTACTGTACTTTGATAACCGGTAGTATAATGGTCTTGCCCCAACTTTGTGGAATAGGTTCTTCTCTCCAGGCCTTGTTTAATATTGTCAATATCTTCTCTTTTAGGGCATCACTTCCCTCCTTTATCAGCTCGATAGGTAAGGCATCACATCCCGGTGCTTTATCGTTTTTCATCTTGTTCAGGGCTCCTTCTAGCTCGTTTCTTGTTATTTCATCATCTTGGTCTTGTCTCTCTTTAACGTCCTCTTCATTCTCTATACCTTCATCTATGTGTTCACCTCCCACATTCAGTAGATTTTTAAAATAACTCTGCCATTTCTCGTTTATCTTGTTGGATTCTACAATAACATTACCTCTGTCATCTTTAATGTTATGCACCATACTCTTATCTTTCATATATGATTTTGCTAATCCAAAGATTTTCTTCTTACTACCTTTTAGATCTTGTTTTATTGTCTCTCCTAACTTCTTCCAAAATTTTTGTTGTGCTGTTCTCTTCACTTCTTCTGCCTTATTTCTTGAAGTTACATACTCTATTCTTGTTTCAGGTGTTTTATGTCTTTCTTAATGCCTTCGCTTTTTCTTTTACTGCATACTTTACTTTCTCTGCCCACCATGGTGTATGTCTTTTCTTACTTCCTCCCACCATTTTTGTTCCTAACGTTTCTTCTGGTACACCTTTAATTGTTTTCTTCACATCTTCCCAATCATCAGCTGCTTCCTCTCTGAGATTAATTTTCTCATCTACTGCAACCTGATACTTGTCTTTTTCAGCATCTTTTAATGACTGAACTTTGATGACTTTTCTCTTGTGTATTTGTCTTTGCTTTATCTTCTTAATATCTAAATCTCCAATTAGAAGTCTGTGATCTGAATTTTGCGAATCACCTGGAAGAGCTTTCACGTTGTTGAATAATCTTTTATCTGATATATATATATATATATATATATATATATATATATATATGTATATATATACATATATACATACATACATACATACATACACACACACACACACACACACACACACATATATATATATATATATATATATATAGATATGTATACACACACACACACACACACACACACACACACACACACACACACATATATATATATATATATATATATATATATATATACATATATATATATTACTTACTCTGTTGGTTGTCAGGCCGGACGGCCCTTTACCGCTTTAACTATGCCTCTCCAGATGGGTTTATCCTCTGCCAATTCTTTCCAGTCCTCTCTTGGTGCCTCCCTCTCCACGTCCTTCTTTACTCCATCCATCCATTTGTACCTGGGTTTCCCTACTGGTCGTCTACCCTCTACTCCTTCCATCACCTTCTTTGGTAGTCTGTCTGCCTCCATTCGTACACAGTGTCCAGCCCACCTTGCTCTTCTTCCCCGTATTTCATCCTGAATGTACGGTTACCGAGTCTGATCTCTAATTTCCCTGTTATGTCTTCGTCTCCATTTCCCTTCTTCTTCATCATATACTGGGCCGAGGATTCTTCTCAGGATATTGTTTTCAAAAATTTCCAGTCTCTTCTCCCTTTCTTTTGTCAGTGTCCATGTCTCATATCCATACAGGACTGTTGGTTTTATTACAATGTTATATGTTCTTATCTTAGTTCTTATGCTGATGGTCCGACTCTTCATTACAGATGCCAGGGCATGGTAACATCTGTTTCCTATAGCTATTCGTTCGTTTATTTGTATGTCCAATTCATTTATCTCACTGACAATGGATCCCAGGTACTTGAACTTATCCACTTTCTTCACCCTTAGTGATCCAACTTGCTCTTCTCCTGGTGTATAATTCCCATTTCTACTTAGTTTTATAATTTCCGTTTTCTGATAATTTTATTTTAGGCCTATCTGTTCTGCTGTTCTCTGGAATACTGTAAAGATCTCGTTAATTTCCTCAACAGTCTCGGCCACCGCATCCACATCATCGGCATAAGCGAGGTGGGTTATCTGACCATTGGATAACTTAGCTCCACCTGGATGGTTGATAATCTGCCTCACTGCAAGATTAAACAGTAAAGGAGACAGCATACATCCCTGCCTAAGGCCACTGTGTATATTGAAACTTTCTGTATCTTTCCTTCCAGCTCTTACTGTACATCTGCTTCCTATGTAGCATGTTTTAATGAGGAATATTAATTTAGCTGGAATATTCAGTTCTGCCATTATGTGCTACATTGATGGTCTGTGCACACTATCATATGCTTGTTTGAAATCTACAAATAGCTGATATAGGGTCTTATCATATTTCTAATATTTCTCCATTAGTTGGCGGACTGTATGAATATGATCAGTAGTTGATCTGTTTCGCCTAAATCCACACTGATATTCCCCCAACTCCTGTTCTATGTATGGTTTAAGCCGCTTCATTAGAATTCTTGTGTATACTTTATATATCACAGATAACAGGCTTATCCCTCTATAATTGGCACACTCTAGTTTGCTTCCTTTCTTATAAATTGGAATAATAATCCCCTTTTTCCATTTTGTTGGTAATTTTTCCTTACTCCATATTTCTTTTATTAATTTATAAATATCTTTTTCCAGAACCCCCCCCCCCTTTTTTTTAGTAGTTCTGCTGGTATTTTATCACAGCCTGGAGCTTTTACATTTTTTTTAATTCCTTTATCACCATCTTTATATCAGCTAATGTTGGTTCTTCAATGGGATCTGTATTTATTACTTCTGCAGGCTGGATTGGGTGAGCCGGGTCCAATCTGTCTAGCAACTTATAAAAGTACTGATGCTACTGTTCCATGATTTTGTTGTCTCCATAGAGCATATCTCCACCTGGTCCTATAATCATCCAATTTCTAGCTTGAAAACTTTTCTTTACAGCTCTCAGCTTTTTATGGTGTTCCTTCACGCTACCCTCGTTTATATTACTTTCTATTTCATCTAGTTCTCTATCCAGATCCTCCCGTTTCTTCTGTCTGAATAATCTCTTGGCACTCCTCCTACTCTCTCTCAAGTCTTCTGCTAATCTTAAGTTTGATGCGTTTTGCATTAGATTTTCTCTGTTTTTTTCATTCTTTAGATGCCTCCTTACATTTCTCACCATACCAATGATTTCTTTTAACTGGTGTTATGTATCCTGCATGCTCCTCAACAGCTTTATGTACAACCTCTTCAATTCTCTTTAGTTTATAGTCGATATCCTCTTCCTCTTCCTCCCCCTCTTCAATTAGATTTAGCACATCGAAACGGTTTCGTATTTCCATCTGATATTCCCCTTGCACCTCTTGTATCTTTATCCTGTCCACGCTGTATCTCTTGGTTCTGTTTTGTGGGTTTTTCTTTATTGTTTATTTTACCTTCACTTTTCCTATTATCAAATTATGATCACTATCACAGTCTACTCCCCTGTAGGATCCTGTACCTTGTAATGTAACTCTATGTTTTCTTTGTATTAGTATGTGATCTATTTGGTTCTTTGTGGGTCCATCTGGGGATGTCCATGTTTGTTTGTGTTAATGATATAGAATAGTGTGCCACCAATCACCATATCATTTGATAGTGCAAAAGAGGCCAATAGTACTCCATTTCCGTTGTTAATCGAATGTAGGCTTTGTCTGCCTATCGCCGGATGTAAGGTCTTCGATTCCTTGCCTACTTCTGCATTCATTTCACCGATTATCATTCTGATGTCGTGTCCTGATACACTGCCATATACCTCTTGTAATGTAGAATGTAATATTTTTTCTCCTCATTCTCCTTGTCTTCCGTAGTAGCATGAGCCGTAATGATTGTAATATTGAACCATCTACCTTTTTAGTTTTATCTTTGCTATCCTTTCATTTATTGGTGTAAAGGACAAGACAGCTCCTGCAATTTTCTCATGTATGCAGAAACCTACTCCCCCAATGTGCTGGTTATCCTGTCTCCCACTATAAAAAAAATGTATTTCCCGATTCCAATTCCTCCTTGTTGAGGCCATCTAAACTCCTGTATCGCTGCTATTTGCACACCGTACCTTTCTAGTTCATCTGTTATGGCCTTAGCACTTCCAACTCTATACATGATAAGAACATTCCATGTTGCAATTCTAATAGCATTCTTCCAATTCAGTTGTTCATTTCTCACCAGTCCGGTTTCCAATGACACATCCTTCCGAGGCTCAGTTTCAATTTCAGTAATCCAATTCCGACTGTCGTCCCTGGATTCGAACCGAGACTCGTGAATCACAAAGTCATCGCTCTACCAATTTAGCTAGCAAGCCTATAAAATTCTCCAACCTAGGAGTTAATCTACTCCCGAGGAACTAAGTCGACTACAAACTGCTCAATTGGTAGAGCGATGATTTTGTGAGTCACGAGCTCGGTTCGAATCCGGGGACGACAGCCGGAATTATTTGATCGACATCACCGTCACTGGTGATTCTATTCAGACATATATATATATATATATATATATATATATATATATATATATATATATATGTATATATATATTGTCACGGGCCACCTCTAACCTTAAAACAATTGGTTAGTAGATAAATGATCTAGGAGGACAACAACAGATCTTGCCTCATCCCTTAAAAGGTGAGTGACAAATAACGGTTATCAATTTCACTCTCCACTACTCAATTCCCTTTCCTATTCAAGCATATCTCATCATCTCCATCAATTAGGAAGACACTCATTTCACATTATCATAATAAATGGGGATAGATAAAGATGATGGGTAATTATATCTATACCTATATTGAATAAACCTAACAATACAGAACTAAATGTGTGCATTTACCATTACATCTCAAACTCATGCATATTCTTATACATATGAGGTATGTGTTTCAGTATCTCTCTTCTCCACTCATTTAGCATAAACTAAAAGCACCATTAATCAAGCCACATTTCATATACGTATTCACATTACATAACCTTCATATAGCCTCCTAACCAGGTTCTGCTTCTACAAACGCTAGGGTTAATTGGATCCTTGCTAATCTCATAAAAAATATCCATCATTACAAGTTCTATTTCTACAAACCTTCAATATCCATTGCTACTCCTCCTCTGTGTGTTTTATCATTATATATCCCCGTATTACTTCTCCCATTTTATATTCTCCCAACCATTTTATCCCCACAAAGGACTTATACGTCCATTTCAAGCCACACGCAGAAGAAGAGAGAGGGGAACAATCGTTCTTTTTCCATTACGACGACAGTTCCAACAATTACTCCGATCCACCTGCATACATCGTCAACACTGTAAAATACGAGTCATACACTGGTCATACGCCAAAAGGAACTACAATAAGTACTTCTATGAATTCTTACATCACTAGAGCACCATAATCTCACAAACATAAACATATCTTCAGATACATTTAAAATTTGAAACACTTCGATTTCGGAGCGCGATTCTGCGCCTATGTAAACAGAAATGGCGATCAGCCTACAGAAATTAGAGAACGTAATAAACACCAGGGGTGACTATGGTAACAATATATATATATATATTTATATATATATATATATATATATATATATACACAGTATATATATATATACATACACACATATATATAATATATATATATATATATATATATATACATATATACAAACATGACAGAATTGAATAGACACCAAGAAAAACGCATTTATTCTCTTATCTAATGTTTAATGTTATTCAAATTTACTAATATGATATATTTACCTAGATTTATGTTTCAGATTACATATAAGATTTATCAAGCTTCCCACGAACCAAAGGAGCAGTAGACCTATCTGAATTTCAGCGAAGTCATATTGTGGGTCAACATGAAGGTGGACTTAGGCAACGCAAAATATCTGAAAATCCGTCAATACCCCTTTCTAATGTTAATAGAGTGATCGTACAATTCACCAGAGAGGGCAGGAGAGGCACAAAACCTCATTCAGGTCGTCCCAGGCCCTCAGAAAGAACCTTGCGTCTTGTCAAAAGAAATGTCGAAGAGGATCCACGATGTAAGGCCTCTGACATAATAGCAGAAAGCACTAGCTGATGTCAGTCCCAGAACATCTGTCAGGTATCTCTAAAAGCTGGGGTACTATGGCAGAACTGCAAGAAGGAAACCACTCCTTCATCCAGCCAATATCAAGCGCAGAAAGGATTGGGCTGTTGAGATGATGGAGAGACCTGTGGCCTTTTAGAACACTGTCATTTTCTCTGATAAGTCACGATTCACATTATTTTCTGACAGTGGAAGAGTGTGGCTCTGAAGACTGTAGTCAAGAGTTTGACCTCAAAAGACTGCAGCCAATAGTGAAACATGGGGTCATTTCAATAATGGTGTTTGGTGCAACTTAGAATGATAGTCGATCTCATCTTGTGTAGTGTAAAGAAAACATCAATTCAGGCAAATATGTTTCTATATTAAAGAAAGGACTCATTCCAATATTCTCAAGTGGTAGAATGAGTAAAAATTTCTTCCTATTTATGGAAGATGGAGCTCCTTGTCACACTACTCAAGCAACACAAAATTGGTTGAGCCAAAATTGGATCAGGAAACCTCCATGGCCAAGTCAGTCCCAGGATATGAACCCTATTGAACACCTCTGAGGCATATTAGACCGACAACTTTGCAAAAAAGAACAGGAAGCTATCTTCAAAGCCCGAACTCTTAGGATTACTACGGGAAAAGAGGCAAGAATCCCCTTAAGATGATATTTGTAAACTAATCACTATCATGACTAGAAGGGAGAAGGGTCCTTGCATTGAAAAAACATAGGGGATGTCAACCAAGTATTGGTTATTTACAGTGTGACCATTTAAAACCACTTTAATTGTATCAATTGTTTGTTTAACAAATTAAACTATTTCTCTTACAAAGGATTATAAAGGTGGAGCATGCCGACAGGAGATTTTTTGGTCCATATCTATGTCGGATGCAAAAAAAAAATCATAATAATGATAAATAAATGAATAAATAAAAACTATGATAATATAAATAATAAATAAAATAAGTAAATGCATAGTTGTAATTAGATGATAAACAGGTAAATAGCAAATAATAATAAATTGACATAACTAATTATAATTGTAAATCAAACAAATAATAATAAACAAAAGGACAAATGATAACAAAACAAATAAACAAATAATATAAAATAAGTTATAGTCGTTACAGCATCTTACTTAGGTGTTTATCTAAATGGTTCTTAAAGCTTCGAACTTAACTATATTGCACTGGCTCTGCAGGAAGTTTATTCCATTCATTAGCTACACGGTTGGCGAAGTTGTTTCTACCCACTCTCAAATTAAATCTATTCCCGGACAGTTTGAGACCATTGTTTCTTGTCAGATTCTCATTCAGTTTGAAAATTTTGTCACTTATGATGTCAATTCCCTATAGAATCTTAAAGACCTGTATCAATTCATCTCTACGTCTACGCTTTTTTAAGGAAAACAGATTCATATGTTTTAGTCGATTTTCGTATGATTTATTTTTTATATTTGGAATCAGTTTTGTAGCTTTCCGTTGTACTTTTTCCAATCTGTCAATGCCTTTAATGAGATTCGGTGACCATACGGAAACAGCATATTCCAAATGTGGACGAACTAACAATTCAAATAGCTTGTTAATGAGTGATGGACTTTTAAGTCAAAATATCGCGCAATCAGTCCTAGAATCTTATTTGCTTTCTCAGAGGCTGAAATACACTGCTTGGATGATTTGAGATCGTTACTGATAATTATGCCGAGATCCTTTTCCTTATCCACTTTTGTTAACGATTTTCCAAATAACTTGTAATCGTACTTATTGTTATTTTTACCTATGTGCATTACCTTGCATTTACTTGTGTTAAATTTCATTAGCCACTTTTCAGAGCATTGCTGTAATTTGTTCTAAATCTTCTTGAATATCTAATTGGTTTAAGTGATCATTTGCCATTCCGCACAGTTCGAGAACGGAACCTTGAGGAACTCCACTTGTAACATTTTTCCATCTAGACGTTTTTTCCATTTAAAACAACTCTCTGTTTTCGATCATTCAACCAATTACTAATCCAACTTAATACGCTACCACTTATTTCGTGTAAAGCTAATTTAGTAAAAGCTTTTGCAAAGTCTAGATATATTAAATCTACTATTGCTTCTTTTGTCATAGTTCGAGATAACTGCGTTGTAGAATTTGGGTAAGCTAGTCACGCAAGAACATTTCCGTCTGAGCCCATGCTGGCTATCATTTATCAAACAGTTACTTTCTAAATAATGTTCGATAGCATCTCTGATGATAGTTTTCATCATTTTCCTACGACTGAAGTCAAACTTAAATGCCTGTAGTTATTTGGATTCTTTTTGTCATATTTTTGAATATGGGAGTAACGTTAGCTAGTTTCCATTCTCTTGGGACATCTCTGGATATGATGGATTTCTTGAAAATAATTTATAATGGAACAACAATCTCATTTTTCATTTCCTTTAAGATTCTTGGATGCCAACCGTCAGGCTCTGGTGTTTTATTAACTTTGAGTTTATCTCTACACTTTTTAATTTTTTCTTTTGTTATATTTACCGTAGTAAGTTTACCCTAGACTTTTCAGAGGTTGGAGTTCACTTTGAGGTGTTTCGTTTACGAAAACTGAGCTAAATTAATTGTTTGAAATATCACACATTCCTTTATCTGAATATTCAAGTTGACCGCCAGCAAATCATAGTGAACCAATGTGATTCCTAAAAACATTTTTATCTCTAATGTATCTATAGAATCCTTGGGATTCTTATTGGATTTATCAGCGATATTCATTTCGTATTATCGTTTTCGTTATTTTATTGTCTTTTTTAAATCTCTCTGGATTAATACATAACTTTGATAGTCATTAGGTGCACCTAAGCACTTATATTTCTTGTAAGCCTGTCTTTTTTTAGCAACACTTTTTCAGTTTCTTTGTCAAGCCATTTTCGGCGAGCCTGATTTGGGGGATGTCTGTCCTTAAAAGGAATGTAAGTATGAATCATCTGAGTGAGCTTATTTTGAAATATTTCCCACATCTGATATACAAGACTTTCGCTAAATTTTTCCTCCCAATCTGTAAACTGAAGCTCCTGACGTAGTGCTATGAACTGAGCTTGACTGAACTCAGGTATTTTAGAAACACAAGTATCTATTCTAAAATGTTTTAGCAGTTTGAATCTAACTAAATTGTGATCGCTATTTGCAACAGTATAACCGACTTCCATATCGGTTATCATGCTTTCGTGGCTAGTGATCAATAGATCGAGTAAGTTTCCATGTCTTGTGGGCTCTTTTACATGATGAACTAAGTAATTGTCACCGAGAAAATTAATCAAGCGACTACCTATATGACCATGTTCAAGGGTCATCCAATCAATATAAGTAAAATTGAAATCACCCATTATCAATAAATCCCTCTTGCAGAAACTAGACAGTTCTTGAAATAATAGTTTGTCATCTGCTAATGATAATATCTTTGGCCTATATATTACACCTACATTAATTTGTTGTCAATTTGTTTGGGTTAATTCTACCCACAAACTATCATACGTATCCTGTTTCACTTTGTCTAAAACACAAGCATGGACATTGTTTTTAACGTACAATAGAACATCCCCACCTTTCTTTTGTTTTCTATCCTGATGAAAGTGTTTAAATCCCGCAATGTTAAATTCAGCTTCAAACTCTTTACCATTTAACCATGACTCGGTTATTCCTATCATATCGAGATTTTCGCTTTGACATACTACGAGCATTAAAGTACATGGTTTTAAGAGACTCGTGATTATTTCTTTTTGACGCGTATTGAGTTTTAATATCATGCCTCACATTATAATTTTTTTTATTGACACATTGCTATATATTGATATTTGGTCCTTCATTGACCTTCAGTGCCTCATTAACATTTCTCCCATCAAAATTAACATTTCCCCCATCACGGACATCTGGTCGCTCACGGTCATCCGATCTCTTTTGTACACTTTGTCCCCCTACGTCACCGCGTTTAACACCGGCCTCCCCTCGTTAATTGACATTTTGTCCGGCATCCCTTCCTAAAATTATATATATATATATATATATATATATATATATACATATATATATACACATATATATTTATATATATATACATATATACATGATTTCAAGAAGTCTACAGCGACAATGGCGTTGTTGAGTTTATATTGAAGCTTTAATTTGTCTCGTGCAACAAGTTTCTCTGCTGGTTCCAAATAGCTGAGAAGGTGTCCAAAAGACATTTGGTGCGGTTTTCTCTTTCTAATTTCTCCAATACTTATTTCGACCTTACTCGGTCATCCTCAGGGAGGGAGTCTGAATTCTGAATTCTAAATTTCTAGGAAAGACCACCAGCTTGCGCGGGGTCGGTTTTTGTGAGAGGGGAAGAATGTCTGTAAGAAAATGAAAAGATAGTAGTGTATAAAAGAGGGCTATTGCCACCGGGGGATTTAGCGAGCGATTAGGGGCTGATGGTGGTCGTGGCACGGGGAAAATGGATTGGGAGCTTGGACGGCGGCGCCGACGCCAGGATTAAAAACAGATTACAATCACCAAAAGTTCAGAAAATGGTAGGAGGCGTAGTAGGAGAGAAAGGTGGAAAAACGGAAAAATCTTTAGTGGGAGGTAAATCTGAAATGAGGAGATGTAGTATAAGAGAAAGTTCGAAAGGAAGCGAATTTTAGTTGTAGAAAAAAAGTAAGTGTAGATTGTGCGTGGGTCGTGGCTATGTTCGTGAGAGGTGTGTGTGTGTATTTTACGGGAAATGAGTAGAGTTCACTTCCCGCGTGTAGAGCGCGTTCCTGATTAGCCTCAGGTAAGGCATGAGCTCTCCTGCTTTTCCCCAGGTTGGGTTTGAGTTGTTTGTGTATGCTTATAGCCTGTCAATTAATGGGCTACATGCAATATTATTATTACTATTATTATTATTATTTCATTATTATTGCTATAACTAGTCAAAGCTGGTGAAGGGGTGTATTATTAATAGGTACGGTTATACATGTCTTATCGTGTACACCGCACGTGAGACGGGCGCAGCTGATAGATAGTCTGTACGGTGTGGTCTAGGTGTAATGTGTTGTATCAGGTGTTTGTGTCTGTCGTGCAGTTTTTCTAGGTGTCTTGAGTGAAGATTGTGTTTGTGTTGGTTGAGTGGACGGATGTTGGAAATTCGGTGATGAACCTGTGATGAACTTGACAGCGGCATTCTGAACCTTCTGATGCTCGTAGTTATTAGTGGGACATGTCAGCTGGCTTAGTTTCGGGGGCTGGCACAGAATCGGTCTGACGAGGGCTAGGTACAATCGACGTTTGGTGGTCAGTGTTGCAGTTTTGAAACGTCTTAGCTTTCCCAGCACAGCCCTAGCCTTCGCTCCCTGTTTGCGGAAGTGTGGGGTCCAGGTAAAGCCACTATCAAGTGTGCTACCCAGCACACAGGTATGGTCCTTCACTGGGATGTTTGTGTTGTTTATTTTAAGAGGAGTGTTTGTGATTGTTCTGTTGGTTTGCTTGCAGCAGAAGTATACAGCATTGCATTTCGATGCATTGGTCTTAATGCGCCACTATTGCTCCCACACGTGTGCCCCGTCTAGGATGTTTTGCATTACGTGTAGCGCTCCCTGCAGCGTTTTGTGTCTGCTGATGTGGTTAGTGTCGTCCGCATACGAAAGAGTTAGAGCCTGGTTGCATGGATAAGCTGGCTCTGGCAGGTCAATCGTATATGGATTGTACAGAGTGGGGGCAAGGACTGACCCTTGCGGTACTCCAGCCTTCGGCACAAAAGGTTGGGACAGACAGCCCCGCCACTTTATTTTTATTGTCCTGTCGTCCAGGTAGTTGCAGAGCAACCTTGTGAACGGCAGGCCAAAGTCGAAATTGTGGTAAAATTTGTACTTAAGGCCTTCATGCCAGACAGTATCGAATGCCTTCTCCACATCCTTACAAACCAAAATGGCCTTACCAGGGCGACCGTCTGGCGGTCTTTGAACCCATTGAGTGACCATGGATATTACGTCGTCTGCACCGCGCCCCGGCCGAAAACCAAATTGGCAATCCCTCAGCACATTCTCCGTCTCTAGGTACAAAGTACTCCAGGGAGATCGGCCGGTATGAAAGGGGGGCGGAGGCGGGTTTCTGGGGTTTAGGAATGAGGATGGTGTGGGAGGCCTTGAATAGTTGTGGGAATTACCCAGAGGCTAGTGAGCTATTGTATAGTGTCGTCATGTGTGATATTATGTTGTCTGGCATATGTTTGAGTATGTGTGCATCGATGCCTGAGGGGCCAGGGGATTTTAATTTTAAAGCCGAGATAACCCCCTTTACCTTTTCCAAAACGATGGGGCAGATAAGGAGATCATCTTTATCTAACTGAGAGAGATCAACAGCTTCGTCGGGAATGAGATCACTACATCTGTTCATGAAGGAGTTAACACTGTGCAAGGTGCTAAAGCAATGTGGTCCTTGCACAGGATGGGGTTTAAAAACCTCACTCCATACTGACGCCAGAAGGTCAGCTTGGTGCTGGGGGGAGTGTGCAGAGTGGTTATGATGGTTGATGACCTTGGGTGGAGGCACAGAGCACTCCTCCAGCTGACGTGTGAGGGTCCTCCAGAACTTGGAAGGGTCCGTCTCACAGGCGCCGGAGAGAGAGGCCATCAGTTGCTCCTCATCACGATATGAATCGATGTAGAGGGACTTCCTCCGGCTACTCTGTAGCCAGTGCATGTTTTGGAGGATGGCGACACGGGCCTCTAGGGGTGCTTATAATAGATCTATAAATCTGTTCTGTAGTGCAATGCGTAGTCTGTTAGTGCGCATAGAAGCGGTGAACGTGGCAACCTTTCGGTGATTTGTACTAGGAATGTAAAGCGTTTTTGACAAACTTTGTAAGTGACCGCCATTCCTGCTCTATTGCCGCATGTGGAGCGTTGTTCATGTTTGTGTTGTGTATGTCGTGAGAGTGTTTTTGAAACCTTCCCAGTCGTCCTGACTGTAACGTAACCGAGGCTTACTGGGGATAATGATGGGTGAGGTGGAGATGCGAATGATTAAGGGTATGTGGTCTGAGAGGGTGGGGGCACCGGGTGAGATAGTAGAGTTGAGGAAGAAAGCTCGGCTGTTGGAGAACACCAGGTCGG
This sequence comes from Oratosquilla oratoria, assembly GCF_046742065.1. Taxonomy (NCBI): domain Eukaryota; kingdom Metazoa; phylum Arthropoda; class Malacostraca; order Stomatopoda; family Squillidae; genus Oratosquilla; species Oratosquilla oratoria. Next base: position 6,037,106 of record NC_134813.1, read on the forward strand.
GGCTTACCCTGCAATCCATGACCTATGAATGTGGGAAAGTCCGGACCTAGGAACTTCAGCCGGTGAAGTATAGTAAGAGAGTGCAGTTGCCGACTCCCTGAGCTGCTGTTGTGCGTTCCAGGGCTCCAAGCAGCATGCCTGCAGTTGAAGTCGCCAATGAAGAAGGTTGGGACTTTGTATGACATCACCTTGGCAATGTCAACAAAGGGGAGGAAGGGGAGACGGGAAGGGCGGTAGAGGGTACAAAGGAGGATGGGACCGCGAATGGTGCTCAACTTGATCGTGAGCATCAGACTGAATCAACACACCGCTCCTAGAGGTCGGACGTCTCTGCACTCCAGCTCTCTCGACAAACGTCCAGGAATCTTCGCTGGCCGGTGGTGGCGAGGAGATATATCTTCTTTGCTGCTGCCGGTCTGGCACAGGCCGACCTCTTCGTTGACGTCGGCAGGCGGGTTTACACCAAGACAAATACACACATTTCCCAAGTCACGTAATTCTCTGTTTTCAGAGTAGTGCTTGGAAGAAAAGAGGCACAAACACACTTGCTCGCTGGCTAAACAGAGGCCCAACCCAACTCTCACTCAGAACCCTCATCTGATCACAGGCTGGTCGACGGAGAGGAACTGGGACGCCTCTCTGTCCAACCGGCCCGCAACCTAACGATGGCCTCCTCGCTGACGCTGGCGAGCGAGCTTACACTTCTGACATTTACTCACAATTCCTAATCACGTAATTATCTGTTTTCAGAGTTGTGATTAGAAGAAGAGAGATAATACAACACCCGCCCGCCTTCCACCCCCCCCCCCCCCGCCCCGCACCGGCACTGAATCCACTCTACAGACCTTCAAACCCAACCTGGGGAAAAGCAGGCTTCTCAAGCCCCACCTGTGGCTTATCAGGAACGCGCTCTACGCGCGGGAAGTGAACTCTACTCACTTCCCGTAAGATACATACACACACACACACACACACACCTCACGAACATAGCCACGACACATGCACAAACATCTACACTTACTTTTTCTTCGACTAAAATTCGCTTCCTTTCGAACTTTCTCTTATACTACATCTCATTTCAGTTTACCTCCTACTAAAGATTTTTCCGTTTTTCCACCTTTCTCTACTACTACGCCTCCTACCATTTTCTAAACTTTTGGTGATCCTAATCCCGGCGTCGGCGCCGCCGTCCAAGTTCCCAGTCCATTTCTTCCGAGCCACGACCACCAGCAGCCCCTAATCGCTCGCTAATTCACCCGGTGGCAATAGCCCTCTTTTATACACTACTATCTTTTCATTTTCTTACAGACATTCTTCCCCTCCTACAAAAACCGATCCCGCGCAAGCTGGTGGTCTTTCCTAGGATTTTAGAATTCAGAATTCAGACTCCCTCCCTGAGGATGACCGAGTAAGGTCGAAATACGTATTGGAGAAATTAGAAAGAGAAAACCGCACCACATGTCTTTTGGACACCTTCTCAGCTATTTGGAACCAGCAGAGAAACTTGTTGCACGAGACAAATTAAAGCTTCAATATAAACTCAACAACGCCATTGTCGCTGTAGACTTCTTGAAATCATGTATACAATATGGCCTCCTACCAAAAAAGCATATATATATACATATATATATATATATATATATATATATATACATATATATATACTGTATATATATATATATATATACTGTATATATATATACTGTATATATATATATATACATATATATATATATATATATATATATATATATATATATATATATATATATGAGTGGTAGGGTGGTGAGTTTGAAGGCCAAGAATCCGTTGAAGTTTTATTACTAACGTTTCGTCCAACTAGGACTTCTTCGGAGTGTACACTCTGAAGAAGTCCTAGTTGGACGAAACGCAAGTAATAAACAGATTACCTTGAATTAATTTTTTCTTTGTGCAGGTTTCGGTGCTTTTCCTTTCAATGAGGGATAGTCCCTTCTCTGCTATGTTAGCTAACTTATATATGGAAATGCTTGAAACTGAAAATTATATATCAATAATGGGTAGAAATAGCGTTTGGTTAAGATATGTTGATGACATTATTGTTATTGTACCCAAAGAAACTAACATTAACAATAAATTTAAAAAGATTAAACAACGGCAGAAATAGAGAACAACATAAAATTACCATTTTTAGACACTGTCATACACAGAACAAACAACGATATAAAGTTTTCGGTATACCGCAAACCCACAAATAAAGAGGACTATACGTATACATTTTTATTCAGGACAGAATATTAGGACCAAAACAGGTATAATAATTGATTTCTTCCTCAGTGCTTTTCGCATTTATAGTGAAATTTTTTTGGAAGATGAACTAGATCACATCACAAAAACCTTCAACCAAACTGAGATATCCCAAAGGTCTCCAACTTAAATTAAAAAAGAAACTAAGGAAATAAATAAGAATAGTAAAGATATAAATAATTTCAACAAAGAAACACGATATATCACAGTCCCAAATTCCAACATTAATTCAACTCTAGACAAAGTCCTCTTAAAAGCAGGGATTAAGATAGCTAGAACATCAGGTAGCAAAATGGGACATTTGGTTACGTGTAATCATAATAACCA
>NC_134813.1:6057218-6062218 GCF_046742065.1 Oratosquilla oratoria
CCATGGTGCTGGTGGCGGTTTGTTAGAGCCACACGCTACTCGTCCGTTTATGCTCTCCTAGACACGGGAGCGGCGGTGTCTCTTATTCATAAGAGCATTTTGCCTGTTATCATGGAAGGCTCCCAGGTTGGTACCACTAGAATCATAGTGGCCGACGGTTCAGAGATGCCCAATCTTGGCAAGGTCACTTTTAGGTTTGATCTCGCAGGGTTTCCGTTCCAACATTCTTTTTTCATAATCTCTGCTGAGGGTCTTCCTTCTAAGCTCATCCTCGGGTTTGATTTCCTCGCTGCGCACAAGGTGACTTTGACATTCCGTCCATTAACATTCAAAGTTGAAGGCAAGGATGTTCCAGTAATCCTTGCGGGGACGGCTCAGCATTCACCACCGCTCATCGCCGTGTGCGAGGAGCGCCACAGCTATCAGGGGGTAAGTGAAACAGCCACGTTCCCGGTTAAGACCATTGAGGCTCATTGGGTATCAGGTTTCTCAGGCGGAACCATAAGTTTAGTACTCGAGAGGGCAGACAAGCTCGTTCCCGCAGGTAAGGCCGTCTCGGAGCTGTTTACAGCACGCCCATACGCCGAGGGCGCCAACCTGCTCGGCCAGGGAGTAGTAGAGCTGCTCAGGTTGGAAGATGGTGCAAAGTTCCATTCCTGAATTTGGGCCCTGATAGCCATGAGATCCGCAAAGACCAAGTGGTTGGGGAACTTACTCTCTTAGGGGAGATTGCCCTAGTAGATGGTGGAACTAACGTCTCGGTAGGAACGGTGCAGGTGTCACAGGTAGTGGATAGCTCTCGTGGTGAACAGTTACGATTGGAAGTAGGGAAAATTTTCCCTAATAAGCATAGCAGGGAAAGTATAGCTCTGGCCTCTTTAGTGGTCAAATATGGCGATGTTTTTGCCTTACCAGGGGATCCACTTACCGTGACGCCTCACTTCTTACACGAGATTCGGACCATTAGACCGCCGGTCTACCGCAAATCTTATCCCATTCCTAAGAAGTACAGAGGAGAGATTAGAGAACTCATTGGGGATATGCTCCGTAAGGGGATCATTCGCCTATCTCGTTCTCCTTACAATGCTCCTGTCGTTCCAGTTGTTAAGAAGGATAAAACCCTTCGTCTTAATCTTGACTTTCGTGCTCTAAATCGACACGTAGTTGATGATAGGTTGCCTCTTCCCTATATTGACTAGATGCTGCGAAGTCTCGGCTCCAGCGTCATATTCTCACTGCTAGATCTTAAGCAAGGGTATCTCCAAATCCCACTGATGGAGAGCAGCTGCGAGAAAACGGCGTTCTCGACGGCCGAAGAGCATTACGAGTTTACGTCTCTTCCCTTTGGGTTAAAAGACGCTCCATTCTGTTTTCAAAGGGTGATGAATCAGGTGCTAACGGGACTGTTAGGGGTTAGTGCGATGGTGTACATGGACGATATCATTGTTCTGGGAACATCTTGGGTCGACCACCTCAAGAATCATGAGGATGTCCTTTGGAGGTTGCAAGAGGCAAACTTCTCATTGAGGCTGAAGGAATGTCATTTCTTCCAAAAGGAGGTCGCTTACTTAGGTCATGTTATATCCCAGGACGGGATAAAGCCTCAGCCAGAAAAAGTCCGAGCCATCAAAACCTTTTACCGGCCAGCGCCTCAGAAAGAGCTGCTTTCATATCTGGGATCAGCGGGATACTACAGGAAGTTTATTCCTAACTTTGCTGAGATTTCGTTGCCTTTGGTCAATATGACACCAGTTTGAGATCCAAAAAGAGCAGGATGCACACCCTAATTGGGGTCGAATTAAGGAGTACCTAAAAGGGGCCACGTCAGGAGCGCCAAAGATCCCGCGCCTAAGAGTGCCGATCGGGGAGTTTCGACTCCTCCCCGATGGACTCCTATATCATGCGCGTAGAAATGCGTACCAGTTGGAGGAACTTCGCCTGGTATACCCTGAAGGAGCAAAGGCAGCAGCCTTACGTATTGCCCATTGCCTTCCTATGGCGGGCCATGGCGTAGTCCAAGTCACTCTGGAATGGCTACAAAAGTTTGCTTTTTGGCATAAGATGTCGGAGGATGTGAAGGATTTTATAAAAAAAAGAAAAAATGCAAAATCTGCATTACTTGCAAACCTTCCTATGACCTCCCAGCTCCGCTTAGACAGTTTCCTGACGTAAAAAACTCCGTTTGAGAGAGTGCATGTTGATCTCATTGGCCCGTTAACCACCACCCTAAATGGTGCGAAGTATATCCTGACAATAGTCGATGTACTCACCCGCTTCTTGGTCGCCGTGCCCATTAATTCCAAAGAAGCGCGGACTGTAGCCCGAGCTTTCCTAAACCACGTCCTGGCCATACATGGCGCTCCGAGGCAGGTGATCTCAGACGGTGGAGGAGAATTCATGAACAAGACGTTCAAAGAGGTAATGGCAATGGCGAACATCAGCCATCATAAGATAACGCCATATCACCCCTCGAGCAACGAGATCGTTGAGAGGGTAAATGGGACCATTATAAAAATCTTACGGTCCCTAGTCCAGGACAATCAAACAGGCTGGGATCAGATGCTCCCTTCAGCGGTCTTAGCCTACAATTCTGCGTATCATAGAGTCCTGCGAGATTCCCCGCATTTCCTCTTGTTCCACAGAGACCCCGTCCTACCTATAACTGAGTTCACCAGGCCAAGGGCCCGTGGTATAATACGGATAATTTAGCAGCCGAAACAATGGCTTTGGAAAACTCATGTTTCGACAGGTGCCAAAAGTTCACCGAGGTTGCAACAATTGAGAGGCACACAAAACGGCCAAGGGCAAGGATAAAGCAGCTCGCCCTTGGTGACAGAGTATACGTCACCACCAAACCTAGGCAAGGGGTGACAAAGAAGCTCCAGCCATTGTACCAAGGCCCCTATAGGGTGATTAAACAGGTTAGTGATGTAATCTATTGCATCAAACATCTGTGGTCAGGACGTGAGTTCTGTGTTCACACAGACAGGATAAAGCAGGAGGGCAACCTCTCTGTGTGCGAGAATAAGAACGTCAGAGGAGCGTTCACCAAACATGAGAAGGAACTCCTAGACCTACAAGAAGATAGTGCCAGCTCACATTAGTAAGCGGATTCGAAAGCCATGTAACCTCTCCGTGTGCAAAACAAAAACGCCAGACGAGCGTTCACCACACGTGAGAAGGAATTTGAACCTACCACCAGTGATACCGACAAATTAACTGTTATGTTCCTTTTCTTCTTTTTTTCAGACCTTTTTCACACATTTTCCTACTGTAGAAATGGTGATAAAATTTCTAAATCTACTTCCTTTTGTAAGACGGCGACCCCCCCCCCCCCCTCTTGGAAAAAGATTCTGCCGCTTTTGATTTCCAGAGATTCCCCATTCGGACCGAGCCAGCGCAGCGCCTTCTGCCGGTCGAGAGAAATACCGCGGGTCGTTCTACCAGCTGCAGAATCCCAGACGAGGGGCGTGGAGCAGCTCCCCAAATGACGAGGGAGCAAGTCGCCGCGGAGTGTAGGGCAGGAGCCCTTCTTGTTTCTCCACCCCTATTTTTTTTTTTTTTTTATATCAGTTCAGGCGGTGTTTTTTTTTTTTTTTTTCATCGAGTTGAATGCCGTCTCTAGGGATTCACCAAGGTAGATAACCTCCCGACGCGTACATCTCGATTTTTCCCTCACGCCAAGTCTAGGTCCTCACTTTGTTAGCGGGGGGAGGGATGTCGTGAGTCGATGCGCTGTGTCTTTGTGTTTCGATCGGGTGTAGGCCGTCCGAGCCCTCGGGTCGCGCATCTTGCGCAGCTTGGCCACGCCCCCAAGCCCAGGTCGCGTCGCCAGGTCAGAGTGTGATTGGCGCAGGTCAAATTGCACACGACACGTGGCGACTGCGATTGGCTGCGGGGATTGCGCACGACTCGTGGGCATAGCCTCGTACCCCGCGAGCAAGCAGAGCACGCACTTCAGCTGCATATGTCATCACGTGAGTACCGTTTCCTTACCTTGCTCTCGCTAATCAGTGTACAAATAGTTAAATATTTTGTCTCTGTGCCAAATACACATTTAAGCACATTTCGTGTTTGGAATTACTTATCCTATTTCTACCACACTACCATGCTGATAGGTCGGTAATTCCCCGGATATGCGCGATCCCCTTTCTTTAAAAATAGGAGTCACATTTCCTCCCGCCAGTACCCAGGCACTTCTTCTGTCAGCTGAGATTCACTGAGTATCTCCACCAGGTGGGTAGTCACCTGGTGGCAAAGTTTCCACGGTAGCTTTGGCAGGAGTCCATCTGGACCGTGAGACTTGTTAGCGCAAGTTTGTCTAGTCTGGCTAAGACATCGATGTTCGTATACTGAATATCATCCATAGACTCTCCTTTGTGTACCAGAACTGGTTCAGGGATTCCCCCCTCTACTTCTTCAGCGAATACTGAAGAGAAATGTGCGTTGAGAATATCAGCCATCTCAGGGTCTGTGTACTGAAGTGTTCCATCGCAGTTACACATAGGACTAATTTTATTTCTGACTGGTTTTCTGTTGTTAACGTACCTAAAGAATTCCTTGGGTCAGCCTTGCAAGATGCGGTTAACCTCTACTCTTCACCATGTTTTGCTGCTTTTATAATATGTTTAACCCATCCGCGCAAGTGAATGTATTCTTGATGGGGAAAACCGGTATGGTTTGCCTTATTACGGTGATAAGAAGTTTAATATCTCTTTCTATCTCTCATGTGAACCATTTAGGTTGCTGACGTTCTTCTTTGACTATTCTAATTGGTACAAGCTGTACCTGCTATGCCATAAAGCGATCACGGAAGGAGTCCCATGACTCCTGATACCTACATCAATTGCCAATGCACCAATTCCTCCTCTCAGTCCAGTCAGATCAGCTATTCTCAGATGAGGAATGGTGCGCCTGCGGTTTTTTCCCTCGATTTCAGGCACACGCTTTGGATCTAACGACATTGTGATCACTTTCCCCTAGGGCCTCATCCACAGATA
>NC_134813.1:6084718-6089718 GCF_046742065.1 Oratosquilla oratoria
TTGCAAAATAATTATTTGAGGGAGATCTTGACAATGATCTTCTCTTCATTTTCAAAGGGGTGAGTTTTCAGGCAATGTGAAGTTGAAGGTTGAAATATATGAATCTTCAGTTAAATGCATAGTAATAAGGGTACTAGCAATAGTAGAAATAGGGCCTCTATGTAATTCACAGGTATCAACAACTGAGATAAGACCTTCAACAACTTCCAATTTAGGACTTATTCCATTACAATTTATTGAAATTTTGGTCTTTTTAGGGAAAAATAGATAATGGGATCCTTGTATGTTACTATGAGAAATTTGGTCTACCAAATTTTTCTTATAATGACAATTATTTATCACAGACACATTTCTAACCAGAGAAGCTTCGCATGAATTTTTCAAAGCTTCCCGAAACACAAAAAGAGAAGAATGGCAAAGATAAAGATTCATATTAACTCTTTTACAATAATTTAATTTATCATTAGGAATCATGCTCTCTTTTAGATTGTCTACAGAAAGGATGTAGTTGATTGGATCTGCAACTGGAATATCCACTTCATATAATGAATTATTTACCTGCAGAGGGAAGGGTATCAATTTAAATAAGTTAAATCTTAAGTTGGAAGAAAAAGGAATTTCTATTATCACTGAGGTGACATTACAAAGGATTACAAAGGCGGAGCATGCCGACAGGAGACCTTTTGATCCATATCAACAAAGGGTAATATAATGCCACATTAGCTTCCTCAAAGAAAGGTTCAAAGTTCCAATCCTTCTTTGCTGAATTAATTATATTCATAAATTGAGGTACTGGGAGAAGAGATGTTACTTGACCTGAATTTGCTAGAACTAAATCTTGTACATAAGATTCCAACTAAACCTGCATCTCATATAATTTCAAATGCGTAGCATTGAGTAATAAGAAAAGTTGCATTGTATTCTCCTGTTCACTTTGTTTTAAACTGAGATTCTCTAAGTTATCTGTTATTTCAGAGATCATTTCCTCAATGTTTTTTATACTTGTTTGTAAATCATCAATTTTTACACCCTTCTCATTCAATTTATTCATGGAAATTTTTAAATCAGCAAGGAAGGCAAAATTGGATATTCCCGATCCAGCAAGAGCTCCTAAAGCCACTACCAACGCACTTCTCTTTTGTCTACAATTTGTTTAGAAATTTGAATCTATGACATCAAATTTGTGTTCCATCTCCTTTATCTTATTTTCAAGTTTCTTTTGAACATTTTTACTGGAAATGTTCTCTTTTAACAAATTCAAATTCCCTCTCAAGGAGTCCACATCTTCTCTATTTGTTTTATTTTATTTTTTATTCTTGTAATCAAGAACTGCCCTTACAAGCTTGTCTACCAATATTAGGTTACCTTGATGTTGTACCAATGCTCCAGGACGAACAGGATTCCAGTCCAGGACACTCACCATGCATAGAAAAATTATTAAGGCAGTCTTCATCTGTAAAATGCATCTATATTAATGTTCAAATCACATAGATTATCATCAAAATATTCCCTATACTCTTCAGGTTCCTCAACATTGATACACAGGGTATCACAACAATCATCTTCATAGATCTGCAACCTAATTTTCTTCATATCATCTAAATGGCCTATCAATTCTTCTCTTGTTTCTAAATGGACAACTTTATATTTATTTCCACCTACAGAATCAATTACCCTATATGGACCGGAGTGCCTTGGTGAAAGTTTGTTATAGGGTGAATGTAGTTTGACCATGACTAAAACTCCTATTTTCAATTCTAATTTATGTGTTATTTTGTGTTGTTGCTTTTTCATCACTTGTGAATACTCCTGCATATGTTCCCTCTTTGGTGAATACTTTGAAAAGTATTTATTCTATTTGAGATATGATCATCTATATCATACACAGGTTTCTGATCTGCAGTCAAATTTTCATATGAAAGAGTTTTGTCTTCACCAAAAAATTTAAAATGAGGTGTATCCCCTATTGCTATATTAATTTGGTTGTTCAGAGCACATTTAACACAAGGAATCCAAGTATCCCGGGTTATACTATGAGGACTTATCATACTTCTAAAACATGTAATAATTTTCTTATTCAACCTTTCTACAACTCCATTACTTTGTGTATGATTCAATAAGATATTCACTTTCTTGATCTTGAATAAACTACATAATTTTTCCAATATTTTGTTATTAAATTCAGTTCTAGTATTTAAACTAAGATCTTAGGTGTAGTGAAATTACAGATTATCTGATTATAGATTACTGAAGCAATAGTTTCAGCTTTCTTATTTGGAATGGGTTGTAAAATACAAAATCATGAAAAATAATCAATGGCAACAAATACATATTTATATCCATTCTCAGACATAGGTAACTCCAATGTATCAATGTGAACTATTTCCCAAGGTTTCTATGGAATGGGGTAGGTAAGTATAGGAGCAGGTTTTGGTGTATTTCCTTTCACCTTAGCACATTAAAAAAAAAATCTACATAATTATATATATCCTTCTTCATACCTGGCCAAAAATATTTAAGTTGTGCTTGTCTATAAGTTTTATCCTTTCCTGGATGTGAGCTACAATCACTATCATGAAGTAACTTCAATATCTCTTTTACAAGAGTTTGTGGTATCACCAACTGATATACTTGACCTCTAGAAATATCTTTCCCACTTACAACTGTTTTTCTATACAAAAGTCCATTAGTCAAATGAAATTCCTCTATCTTATACCCCTTTGGTAGTTTTGGAGGATTTCCTCTTGGGTTCATCAAATACTTGACTAATGAATCACATGTCTTATCATCCCTCTGTTCTCTTATTAGCATTTCCTCATCCAAAGTTACTAACTCCTCTATACTACAAACAAACTGAATCAACCCAGTCATTGGTTGACTAATATTTCTGGATAGTGCATCTGGCGGAACATTCTTTCTACCCGGAATATATTCAAATTGAACTTCATAGCACTGAAGTATCGCAAACTTCTAGCAAGTCTGCCCCTAAGATTCTTATGCTTCAATAAGTTCTGAATAGCTGTATGATCAGTCAAAACTCTGATTGGATACCCCAGTATCATATCCCAAAACTTTCTAAAGAATAAATTACTGCTAAAGTTTCTCTTTCTGTTATGGAGTAGTTTTTCTCTGCATTATTACAAAGTCTTGAAGTGTAAGCTAATGGTTTCAAAGTTCCATTTCTCTCTTGCATCAGTATGCCTCCTAATCCTATGTCAGATGCATCAGTGCAAAGAATGAATTCTTTTTCATAGTCAGGAAATATTGAAATAGGTGAACTCGTGAGCTTATCTTTCAACTTGTCAAAAGCTTGCTGTTGTGCAGGTCCCCATATGAACTTTGAGTCCTTCCTCAACAAAGAACTTAATCGATTAGCAATGTCAACATATCGTTGAATGAATTTTCTATAATATCATGGCAATCCCAAAAAGCTCCTAACCTTGTCTACATTGGTTGAAACTGGAAAATTCTTCACTGCTTCAACCTTTGAATTCACTGTACTAAGTCCATGTCCATCTATCTCATGTCCCAAATAAATAACACTGTCTTGCAAGAACTTACATTTTTCAAGTTTAACTTTCAATCCTGCTTCAACTAGTCTTGAGAATATAAAATATAATTTCTTAAAGTGCTCAACTGCTGTCTGAGAAACTATTAAAATGTCATCTAAAAATACACTGGCAGTGTTTCCTAACAATCCATCTAGAATTGTATTCATTAATCTCATGTAAGTTAATGGGCTATTACATAACCCAAATGGCATTCGCTTGAACTCATAATATCCCGTTGGAGTAGAAAATGCTGTGAATTCTCTTGAGTCTTCATGCAACTCTATTTGCCAAAAAGCAGATTTGATATCTATTGTGCTAAAATACCCATTCTCAGTTCCCAAACTTCTTAAAATGTCACCGATTACTGGTAATGGTAACATGTCAAGAATGGTGTGCTTATTCAATTCCCTATAATCAATAACTGAGCGCATAATACCATCTGATTTTGGCACTAAAATAAAAGGAAAGTTCCACTCACTTTTACTATGTTCAATAATATCCTGCGATAACATTTCAGTGACCAGTTTATCTACTACCGCTAATTTAGAGTAAGGAACTCTGTGGGCGGATATGTAAATAGGCTGTGTTCCTGGTTTTAATCTAATCTGATGGTTTAAAAGAGTTGTTTTGCATAAGGCGTCCCCCGGCAAAGGAATTGCTTTATTGTGCTTCACAAGCAAAGCAACTAAACTTTCATCCAACTCAGGGCAATTTATAGGCTCTAATAGATCCTTGTATTCCTTTCTTAAATCTATTTCTTTTTTAACTGAACAGATTTATGAAATTGGTAATTCTATCTCCTCACTACTCTCATTTAAAATCTTGATGGGTTTTGTACATAGCTGAAAACATCCTATTTGTGTACCTTTCCTTAAAACTATATCTTTATTCATAGTGTTAATTATTAATATTTCTACTATGTTCTTATTTGACTTATAAATCCTTGAGTCCAACTTCAAACCTTTTAATCTAATTGATTCTGGGATTGTAATTATTTCAGAGTCTACAATAATTCCTTTCAACTGCACATTCACCCTGTTAATTGCTCTGGGGTGTCATAACGTCGACTTTATTACGCCACCATCCACAATTTGCAAGGCTTCATTTGTAGTTGATGAATTAGTAATTTCTGGGATTTCCTGAACATCTTAGTTGGGTTCACCACAAGTTGCTTTACTTTCTGTTGGTCTGGACCACTCGGCTTCGTTATCTAAAGTAAAAATGTTATCTTTTTTATCTATTTCTAGGGATTCATTGATTTACTGTCACTGGTCTTAAGTCTGGTTGATTTAAAAATTAGATTAACTGTGATTTCACTAAGATCCCTATGTCAGCAGGACATATGGCCATGTTCTCTTTTCTCATAGTTGCAAATCCTATCAATAAGTCTCCTGGAAATACAGATTCTTCTACAATTATCACCGGAATGTGCAAATGTTCATTTGTATA
>NC_134813.1:6094718-6097218 GCF_046742065.1 Oratosquilla oratoria
GTCGCCACTTGATTTTATTAAAATCAAGAAAATCAAGAAAAATGAAACGCACAGAATAACGTTTAACACTATTCATTAAAACTCAACAGGATTACATGAAGGATTACAATCACTAAACTTCAAGTGTGTAAATAAGTTTACATTCAAATGAGTAAATATATTTCAAAACAGAAGATTCCCGCTCGAAAACTTTTAACGGGGGTGAAAGAAGATTAATTAATTGATTAATACTTTACCAACGAAAAACACTGTCTAAGTCACTACTATAAACATTTAACACCACTACATGAAGCACTAGTGGTGTTACTAGCTGAGTTATTGTTTTAAGACTAATACAGGGGGAGTACAGAGGACTTACTTCAGCCGGCGACCCCTCAGAGGCACACCTTTACACTTTCCCCTCTACCCTCAAAACTTCAGGCACTAATTCACAGGCTCGTAGGATGGCTGCTTTGATTTCATCGTAATCCTTTGTTTGTGAATCCTCTAAAGCACCATAAACTCTTAGCGGTCTGCCTCTGAGGCTTGTTCGCAACAACGCAGGCCAATACTGCTTCGGCCACTGATAATCTTCCGCTATTCCTTCAAACGTCCTAAAGTAAGTATCCACCTGTGATTCATCAAATTCAGGAAGCAATTTAGCGTTATGTACTACGTCAAAATTGAGCCTTCTATTCACGAATTGAGATTCTGATAGCACTCGTCTACTTTCTTGCAAGTTAACTTGAAGCCTAAGGTTTTCATTGTCTACTCTAGCCTTTTCAGTTTCCATCTTAACTCTCTCAGTTTCTTCCCTTTTTACTTCAGCTTCTATTTTTGCTATCTCTAACTTCAACCGTAATTCGCTTAATCGAGACTCAGTGTTTTGAGATTCACCCTTCTCCATTTCCTCTTCCACTTCTTCCTCTCCCTCAAATTCTGAAGTGACAGACTCTCTATCTGCCCTTCCTTCATCTCTCATTGCCCCACTTTCATCTCGATTATGCACTATTTCTACAACAATTCTTATTAATTCAGTTTTATTTGCCTCATGTGCGTGCTCAACCCCTAGACTTTGTGCTATGAATCTTAAATCGTTAGCAGTAAGGTTCTGTATCTCCTTTTAGTAGGTTGTTTGTGTACAAACTCCAATACCTCCTCTGTACTTGTCAACTTCATTTTCTCACACTATTGATCCTATTTAATACTAAATATTTTCGTTGGTAATTCTTTCACTTTACCGTTAAAATCCTGGCAAGGTCGCCAATTTATATGTGGTAGTAGTAGTAGTAGTGGCGTCGTGCCGAGAGGACGTGCTCTCTCTCTCTCTCGAGATAATTATATATATATGGTGGGGGGGAGTCTTATAAATGGACAAAACTAGTGCAAGGTGTTGAGGTCGGCCGTATCTAGGCCTCATGTGAAAGTGAAGTGCGTGGGTGCCCGGAAAGTGCGCTGAAATTAGTGAAAAATTGAAAATACAGCGAATGAACGAGAGCCAAGTGGCCAGAGGTGCCAATTCTAGGGGCACTGGTAAGAATCCCCCCCCCCCATTCCCCGAGAGTGACCGCCTCGAGGCACGGATACAAGCCACTTGGGTGGTGAGCATAACGGTGTATATGGTGTTAGTCACTTAAAACAGAAATATTAAGATATTGTAAGCTCTTGTAAGGTAACTTACTGCCTTCCATAATTACTACTTAGTCTGATTATATTTTAATTTTAATTCTTTGTTTATTTTTTATCTTTCTAATTCTATGTTATTTCTTATTCATTTATTATTATTGTTGCTTATACACCTATTCAGCTAAATCAGTCCTTACCTATCTGTTTTATTCATTTTTTTTATTCATTTATTTACTTATAAGTATCAAACATAAAGCAGGAATTCACACAGTTATGCTCAACACCCTCTCCACACCACCATAAGCCTGGATGCATCGATTAAAACAAACAAACAAACGAACAAACAAACAAACTATAGATCATATTTTGTATCTATCTAGCTTTGGCCAGATTTCCCTTATCATATCTCTCGCTCCCCCATCTCTCTCTCTCTTTTCTCCACTCTCTCCTCATGTCGCCCCTCCTCTATCCCTCTACTTATAAAGGATATTAAAGAGCCAAAAGTCAGTGCCAATTGTGAGGGCAGCTCCAGAGCGTGGTGAGGTGGAGGTAGGAAATAGGAGACTAGACTATTTACACAAGCCTGATATTAAGGTATACTTGGTAGATGATTGTAGAGATAGATGTAAGTTAATATATGTATATGATAAGATTTGCCAATGAACGAGGGATAGGCAGCTGTTGTTGAAACAGGTGTATTTACTCATTCGTCTGTATACGTATTATTAGTTAGTGAGCAGTGTGTGAGGCGGCAGACGATTTCTTTCGCTGTCGGAGGATTTCTTTCCCTCCACCATGAAGAGACAACGAGGCCTTTCAGACATAACGAGTCCTCCCAGCTAAGCTCGAACAAGCGAAACCTTTCAGATAAGCTCAGTGGGTCATGAAGTGACCT
>NC_134813.1:6099718-6102218 GCF_046742065.1 Oratosquilla oratoria
GGTATTCAAAACGCTAGCTATCCTCCCACACCTTACATGCCAGAGGACCCACAGGAAATCTAAGCACTCAGAGAATGTCCAGGCATTGCAACGGAGGATGGAAAAGTGGGAAAAGGGAGAAGTAGAGCAACTGTTGATGGAAGCGGAGGCTATCCAAGATAGACTCAACAAGGGCATCAACAGAAAGAAAAGTCCAGAAGACAAAGCCAGGAATTTTGCTGACAAGATGAGGCAGGGAAAGGTGGCGGCTGCCATGAGAACGCTCGCAGGGGAGAATGAAGATCCTGGAGTTCTACCCCTAAACGAGGAAACGATAAAGATCCTGAAAAAAAAACATCCAATAGCAAGACCAGCGAACCTGGACTCTAAATTCAATGGTGACTACCTTCCACCCCACAAGGTAGTTTTTGACAGCATCACAAGAGAAAGGATCTGGAACCTTGCTCTACACACCCAAGGAGCGGCGGGACCATCGGGATTAGATGCGTCTGGATGGAAATGTCTCCTTAGCACCAGCCTATTTGGAACGGCAGCGGTGGGACTGCAGGAGGCCATCGCTGGTTTGGCGAAGAAACTGGCGTCTGAAGACTGTCAGCACCTGGAGGCATACACAGCGTGTAGACTTATCCCGCTAGATAAGAAACCTGGCTGTCGCCCGATTGGTATAGGCGAGGTGCTAAGAAGAATAATAGGAAAAGCCATTATGGAAGTCGCGAAGGATGAGGTGCGAGAAGCGGCTGGCAACCTGCAGGTGTGCGCAGGGCAACAGGCGGGTTCTGAGGCTGCAGTCCACGCCATGAGAAAAATATTCGAGGAACCAGACTGCGAAGCAGTCCTATTAGTCGATGCATCAAACGCATTCAACAACTTAAATAGAGAGGCTACCATACACAACATCAAAATTAAATGCCCAGTATTGGCCAAGTGTGTGGAGAACACATACAGAGAACCTGCAAACCTATTTGTCACCAGCAGGGCGGAGAAGAAAGAATCGAAAGTGGAGATCATCAAATCAGCGGAAGGCACCACTCAGGGAGACCCGGTGGCCATGGCAATGTATGCGCTCGGTCTTATGCACCTGCAGCAGAAGATACAATATGAGGACACCGGGGTCAAACAGGTAGCATACGCAGATGATCTCACGGGCGCAGGAAAAGTAGCTGACCTAAAAAAGTGGTGGGATCTGGTGTTGGCACACGGCCCGGGCTTAGGTTACATTCCGAATGCAAATAAATCTGTCCTCATAGTGAAGCCAGAGTACTTTAACAATGCCAGAATCCTCTTTGAGAACAGTGAAGTGAAGGTAACAAAGGAGGGGGAAAGACATCTCGGTGCAGTGATCGGCTCAGAATCCTTTAAAAAGCAATATGTTGAAAAGAAAGTTAACGAATGGGTGGCGGAAGTTAGGATTCTAGCCAACTTTGCAAAGACCGAACCGCAGGCGGCATATGCCGCATTCATATATGGTGTGAAACATAAGTGGAACTACATATTAAGGACGGTACCGAACATCACCGACCTACTAAGACCCCTTGAAGAAACCATCAGAAACGAGCTAATACCGGCCATCACCAACGGACGGACAATAAACGAAGAGGAAAGAAAACTTATGGAACTTTCACCTAGATTGGGAGGGCTAGGTATCTCCAACCCGCTAAACCTTGCCGACACAGAACACCGAAACTCCATGAAACTCACGTCCTCATTGACAAACAACATCGTGTCACAAGATCAACGGAAGGAGACTATCATGGAGGAGGTTAGGGAAATTAGAAGAAACATTTCAAAGGGAAGGGAGGAGAGGCAGAAGGAGGAACTTCAAGCACTTCTAGCTCGGCTATCGAATTATATAAAAAGAAAGATAACAATGGCGCAGGAAGTTGGGGCGTCTAATTGGCTGACAGCACTACCAATCAGGGCAAAGGGATTCACCCTAAACAAAAGAGAGTTCACGGATGCCGTTGCCCTGAGGTATGGATGGCCATTGGGAGGGCTGCCTAACAGATGCTCCTGTGGTGTACAATTTACTACAGACCATGCAATGATATGCAAGCAAGGTGGATTTATTTGCATGCGACACGATGAGGTAAGAGATCTCACTGCCCAAATGTTTCAGGAGGTGTGCAAGGATGTGACTATCGAACCAACATTACTCCCACTAGGAGGGGAGAACTTCAGATACCGCACGTCCAACACATCAGATGAAGCAAGAGTGGATGTCAGCGCAAGAGGTTTCTGGACACGGGGACAATTGGCTTTCTTTGACATGCGAATATTTGATCCGATGGCCCCCTGTTACAGCAACCTAACTATTGAGGCATCCCACTCTCGGAACGAGCATAAGAAGATCAGGATGTACGAGGAGCGCATACAGAATGTAGACCAGGGCTCATTCACTCCTATAACCTTTACGACTTCAGGTGGGATGGGTCCTAGAGCAAAGGCATTCTACGCTCGGCTGGCTGAGGTAATGGCTGAAAAGAAACAACAATCAAAAAGC
>NC_134813.1:6111093-6126093 GCF_046742065.1 Oratosquilla oratoria
ACTTTGTGTCCTCTAACATACTTTTATGTTCACTCTCTTCCCACGAGGCTGTTTTTGGAGGCACATAATTTATCACAAACTTTCTGTTCTTCAAATCTCTGTCTTCCACTTCGATCATAATAATCTCTACTGTATTCTTTCCATATGTGACACTCTTGCCGTTTATATCCTTCTTAATCAGGGACATAACTCCACCCCCTTGCTTTGTCTCTCTGTTTCTAATCCAATAATTATATGCACCATGTCCTACACTGTTGGATGGTAGTGGACCTTTTAATTTCGTTTCTACAATTCCCATTATGTCCGGTTCTTTTTCCTTCAGATAATAATTCAGCTCATTCAATCCTGTAATTAATCCATCTATGTTTGTGTAAGACACTCTTAGTTTTCTGTCACTTCCATTGTATTCTCTGTTTCCCTTTTGTTTTTCTCTAGTATTTCGAATTTCCTTACTTTCATATTCACTACTCTCCAATAGAATTTCTCTTTTTCTGACTCTGTTCTGTCTTCGTTTTTTTTCCTTAGCTTGTTGTCTTTTCATTTTTCCTACTCTCTTTCCTCTTTGTTCATTTCCCTTTTTATCCATACCTTTTTGTATTGTTCACTTGCTGCTAGTTTCCCTGTTTTTGATAAGATATTCTCTGCCGTCGTTTGTGACCTGAATTTAATCTTAATTGGTCTGGTCTTATCTGTACTATACTTTCCGAGTCTAAATTTCTCTTCAATTTGTTTCATGATTTCAGGTTCATCTTCCTGAACTGATTCTAGTAATCTGCTTACTTTTTCATTTTCCTCATTGATTCTTGTGGTTCTATCTGGGTTGTGTTTCTCTTCCATTCAATATATAATTATACATTTCTTTTTATCTGCTAAGTCTCTTACTATATTCTCCTTTTGTCTCATCACTTTAATAACTGAGTTTGTTCTTTCGTTTGTCGTTTAATTATGCCAGTAAATGCAACTTTACTGTTTTCTTGGATTGTCTTCCAACCCTTAGCTTCTTTAGCTATGGCCTCTTTGTTTTCTTTACTATTCCTCTTTAATTCTTCATTCTCCTCTTTTACTTCTTTTAACTGTTCTTTTAGTTCTTCTATTTCCTTAGTTAAGTTTTTTGTTCGCCTTCTCTAGTTCTTCCAATCTTTCAACCCTTTGCGCAATTTCTAACATTCTACCGAACCTACTCTCTCAATGTTCGATCATTTGTTCAAGTTTTTGTTCTAGTCTTGCCAGTCGTGGGAGGTTGGTATCCGCCCCCACCCCCCCCTCATTAAATCCATGGAAATTCTTATCCTCACCTTCTATTGTGCTGCTCATATCTATGTTTCTAATCTTTACATTTTTGTTAGACCCTTCATCGTCACTAAATTGATCCGGTCCGCGTTTGTTTACATGGTGTCTGCCTGCCTGGACCAAGTCCTCTCCTTCCTCATTTCCTTCCAATTCCCTCAGTAATCCCTCCCCTTCTCATTTTTATTCACTTTCCCCCTACACCACGAGCAATCCTCTTCCCTGCAAATACAATAGGTACTTCCTTTACGTTGAGATCCACGAAAATGTCACTTTTTCTTCAGGACGTCAATCCTTGCCGTCTGTCCGACGTAAGTGTGTGTGTGTGTGTGTGTGTGTGTGTGTGTGTGTGTGTGTGTGTGTGTGTGTGTGTGTGTGTGTGTGTGTGTGTGTGTGTGTGTGTTTATCTAGTTGTATTTACCTAGATGTATTTACCTAGTTGTATTTCACGGTAAGGGGAGCTATGCTCGTGTTGTCCCGTCTTCATATCACTTTTTCGTCCAACTGATGTCTATTGCACTGTGGGGAAAGCTGTTCTTTTTCAGGTACCTTCCATAACTGTTTTTTTTTTTTTCTCCGTGTCCTTTTGTATTTTTATTACCCCATTTTATTAGATCCTCTCTATCAATAGTTTCTATGCCTTTCATTATTCTATAAATGGTTATCAAGTCTCCTCTCTCTCTTCTTTGCTCTAATGTCTGTAGTTCAAGTTAGTCTCTTTTTATATCATAGTTCTGAGAGTGTTGGTACTAGTTTTGTAATTACTCTTTGTATTCTTTCAAGTTTTGTTAAAAAAAAATTTTTACTTGGTGACCACATCGTCGCTGTATTTTCCAATCTTGGTCTTATCAAAGTAACTAGTGTTTTCTTCACTATTTCTTCGTCCAGGTATGTAAAATTCATTTTGATTGTTCTTATTAAATTATAAGTTTCTCCAATTTTTTTTTATATGCTTCTCAGGTGACATATTATTCATAATAATGACTCCCAAGTCCTTCTCATTTTCTACTTTTTTAAATCCTTCTCCCAATTTATATGATCCCTACTTTTCTTTTTTTGCTTCTTCCAAATTCCATTATACTACACTTCTTGATATTGAATTCCATCTCCCACTTCCTACTCCATTCCCATACTTTATTGAGATTACTCTGTAGCGACTTACAATCTTCTTAAGTGTTCAGTTTTTTCAACAATTTTGCATCATCCGCAAAGAAGCTCATATAACTTTGAATTCCTTCATCCATATCATTAATATATATAGCAAACATTATTGGGGCCAAAACTGTTCCTTGTGGAACACCACTTATCACTTCATCTCAATTAGAGTGTTTGTCTCTTATCACTACTCTCATTTTTCTTTCATGCAAGAAGTCTTCCACCTACTTTAGTAGTTTGTCCTGTATTTCTCCTGCAGTTTCTAATTTCTTATGCACCTTCTTATGTGGCACCTTATCAAAAGCTTTTTTCAGGCCTAAAAATGCACAATCAGCCCATCCATCTCTTTCTTGTATTACATCTACTAGCCTTGAATAGAAACACGTTAAGTTTGTGACGCATGATCGTCCTTGTCGAAATCCAAATTGTCTTGGATTTAGTACTTTTTTTTCTCCAAATGCTTTACCTATCTAGTTTTGATAAGTCTTTCACAGACTTTAGCTATCGTACTTGTAGGGTCTTCTTTGTTTCCTCCTTTATATATAGGTACTATATTTACTCTTCTCCAATCTTCTGGAGCTTTTCCCTCTTTCAATGAACTGTTTATTAGGCTATGTATTTTGTCTGTTAGTTGATTCATGCGTTCTTTCAAAATCCAGTTTGTCATTTCATCTGGTCCATGCGATTTTCTGAAATCAAGATTACTCAAGTGTTTCATTATTTCATTTCTTGATACTTTTATCTCTTTCATAGGGGGAACTCTCTCCTCCCATTCCATATCTCTAGGTTGTATGTTCTCCCTTGTAAACACCGATTTAAAATGCTTATTCATAATTTCTGCCATTTCTATTTCCTCTGTGTATTCGACTCCTCCTTGTCGTAGTTTCTCTAATTCTTGTTTGCTTTCCAGTTTGTTGTTTACAAATCTGTGAAATAATTTTGGTTGATCTTAACATTTTTCTATGACATCTTTTTCGTATGTTATCTTTTCTTCTCTGCGCACTTGTTCATATTCAGTTTTATAACTAGTATATATTTTCCATTTTTCAGTTTTTTTTTTATCCAAGCTTTATTCCTTTTGTTCTTAAACTCCCTACATCTTTTGTTGTACCAGCACTTTACAAATCCTCTCTCTTGCTTTTGTCTTGGCACATACTTTTCCACACCTTTATAAATTTTTGTCAACATACTCCATTTCTCTTATACTGTTGTTTCCTCCTTGTGTATTCTTTCCCAGTCACCTTTTTGAAAGAATTCTTTCATTTTGTCAAAGTTTGTTTTCTCTTACATCAATTTTCCTTTTCTATAGTGTTCATTTTTTTCTTGTATTTTTCCTCGTTTAGTTCCAGTTCAACCAATATGTGGTCACTTTTACTTATTTTTGTTTTATATTCGATCTTGTCCACTATTTCGGGTTCTGATGTAATTATTAGGTCCAGTCTCGATGGTTCTTCCTCATTTCTATACCTAGTATTCTCTTGTATCCATTACGTCATTGTATGTTCAATAATCATATCAAGTAATACATTTCCCCATAGTTCATCTCCACCCTTAACAGGCATCTCTTCCCATCAGATTTCTTTACAATTAAAGTCACCCATTATAAGTATTCGTCCTCCATCTTCCATTATCTTACTCAGTGATATCCTGGTGTCTTCTAATATATTTTTGTGTTCTCTCTCTTCACGTGTAGACGTGTAGACGTGTAGACGTGTGTGTGAGGCTCCCGTTTATCTAGGGATTTTTCGCGCGGGGGGGGGGGAGTGCCAAAGGAGGGGATAGGTTTCTAGTGACTTGTGAATGGTTAATCTAACCATGGCTCTCAATTGCGGTAACTAGCTGAGCCAGTGGCAGCCGCAATTAAGAAAACAAATTTGAAATTTGTATGGAGAAAACGGCATGCCAGTGGGCCGAAGCCGAGCGTGCCTGTAAATTGAACAAAGGTGCCAGTGTCGGAGAGGGTCATAAACCATCTACCCACCCCCAAACCGCACCTCTCAAACCGAGTAAAATGTTTTGGTCGGAGTGACTGCTCCTCCTCCTCCTCCACCCCTCCGTCTCCCCCCTCCCTCGCATCCACCGCGAGCAATACGGTGTTTAAGGAACTCGATCTGTATGCCTCGTCCAAGATAATTCTAGCTTCATGTCGTCAGCTGTATTATAACCTAACGTACGTACTTTATTCGAATATATAACATCATGATGAAGAGTAAAGTTGGCATCATTTTGGCCCTCCAGGTATTAGTGATTTTCATCAACTTTTCGGGTCGGTTGAGAAGTTCAGAGGTTCCAAAATGCGACCATAAGGTTAAAGATCGGATTGAGAACTATTTGACTTGTGATGGCTGTTGCAAACACTTTGGATTTGGCCGATGGACTATATACAAACACCTACTATCGCCCTCTTCCATTACCAAGCGCAGCAACAAGGTCAGGGTCGGAACACATTCGTGTACTTCCGAGGCAAGCAACATCAAACCCGGAAGCAACAGTGTTATAATAGCAATATGTTTGCTATTATCTGGCGACATTCATCAATGCCCTGGTCCCGTGAGGGCCGATGAGATGGATGCCAAGCTGTCCTGTTTGTTGGGCAAGGGCCTACAAATTGTTCACTTGAACATTTGCAGCCTGACGTCAAAATTGGACGAGGTACGAGAGATTACCCGGAGGACTACCCCTGCAGTATTATGCTTCACCGAGACCAAGCTGGACGATACGATAGCGGATCCGGAGGTAGAGATCAACAACTACACCATCGTGAGGAGAGATCGTAACCGGGTTGGAGGCGGCGTGGCTGTCTACATACGCAACGACATCGCGTTTGAGCAACGGACAGACATGAACAGTGAGTTAGAGGCTTTGTGGATAAACATTCTCTTGCCAAAATCTAAGCCTATCCTCATAGGTGCCTGCTATAGACCGCCCTGGCAACATGACTTCTATAATAAGCTTGAGGTTTTGTGTTCCAATACCACAGACTTTCTGAACAAAGAAGTGATTATAACTGGCGACTTGAATACTCATGTAGAATCAACCTCGAATACTCTGCATAATGCGCTAAAGTCATTCTGTTCAATGAATGATCTGAAACAAATTATCACAGAATCCACCAGAGTATGTGCCACTGTTAATTCTGTTATTGATCTTATTTTGGTATCAGATGTTCAGAAAATATGTTCTAGTGGAGTAATTGATATTGGTTTGAGTGACCATAGAGCAACGTATTGTGTCAGGAAAGTTTCCAAACAACAATTCAATCAGCATAAAACCATAAAAGTTCGTTCTCTTAAGCATTACAGCAAGGAATTGTTCTGCGAAAGGTTGTCCGCGGTTAACTGGTTTTCAGTCGTCAATTGTCCAGATGTTGATCAAGCTTGGAATAATTTTAAAGCACTGTTCTTTGGGGGTATTAGACAATTTAGCTCCAGTAAAATAAATCAGAATAAAACAACGTTCCGAGCCGTGGTTTTCTGGTGACATTTTGAAAATGATCAACAGGAGAGATAAGGCTTTAAAAGAGTATAAGAAAACAAAAGATCAATCTGTTTTCGCTATGTATAAGAAGTTACGGAACGAGGTTCAGGTTATGGTAGACAGAGCTAAGGTAGGATATTACAAAGATTCTCTCCAAACCAACAAAAACAATCCCAAAAAACTATGGCAAACAATCAAACAGTTAGGTTCTTCCAAAAATCTAAAATCCAAAAGTAGTAACATTGGTCTTAATGTTAATGGGATCGTTACTTTCGACAAAGTAGCGGTGGCTCAAAAATTTAACTCCTTTTTCACCACCATTGCTACCACCCTCGTAAATAATTTACCAGTACCTTCAGGTCATTTTGGTCAAGAACACATTAATAATTATTATTGGAATCAGGGTGTATCCTATGACACCTTTGCTCTGTCTACGGTTGCTAATGTAGATGTGTATAAAATGTTGAAGACTGTTAACAGGTCTAAGGCTACCGGACTAGACAATATTCCAGCCAGATTTGTGAATGACTCAGCTGAGCAGATTACTCCCTGTATCACTCACATAATCAATACTTCGATTCAACAGGGCAAAGTTCCCAAAGATTTTAAATTAGCAAAAGTTACTCCTTTGTACAAGAAGGGCAGCAAAACAGATTCCGGTAACTATAGGCCAGTCTCAGTGCTCGGTATTATATCGAAGGTCTTGGAAAGAGTTGTTTATAACCAGGTTTATGAATACATTCAAAGCAATAACTTGTTCTATGATTTACAGTCAGGCTTTCGAAAATCATATTCTACTGATGCATGTTTGATCAATTTGACTGATTACATCAAAGGTGAAATTGACAGAGGTAATTACTGTGGAATGGTTATGCTAGATCTCCAGAAAGCCTTTGATACTGTAAATCATGATATTCTATTATTCAAACTACAAGCGTTAGGCTTCAAATCAGATGTTGTTAATTGGATGAGGTCTTATCTAACAGGTCGACAACAGATTGTGAATGTAAATGGTTCAACATCAAAAGCAGCAAAAATAACATGTGGTGTCCCACAGGGTAGCATATTAGGTCCGCTGTTGTTTCTTTTGTATGTGAATGACATGAAAGCTGCTGTGAACTGTAAACTGCTGTTGTATGCCGATGATTCAGCCTTACTAGTTTCTGGCAAAGATGTAAATAGGATTGAGACGTTACTCAGTGAAGAGTTATTGAATGTCAGCAACTGGTTGTTGGATAACAAATTGTCTCTATATCTAGGTAAAACAGAATCCATTCTCTTTGGCTCCAATCAAAAACTCAAAAATGCTCCCAACTTCAATATCCAATGTAATGATACTAGTATTCAACCTAGGTCTGTTGTCAAATATCTTGGAACAGAAATTGATCAAAATGTGTCGGGAGAAGTTATGGCACAAAAAATAATTAAAAGGGTCAGCTCCAGAACAAATTTTTTGGCAAGAATACAAAAATACCTAGATGTAGAGACAATGAAGTTACTAGCCTCGGCCCTGGTTCAGTGTCATATTGACTATGCTTGTTCTTCCTGGTATAGCAACCTATCTAAAAAATCTAAGAGTAATCTTCAAATATGTCAAAACAAACTAATCAGGACCGTTTTAAAAATTCATTCACGTACTCATTTAGATTATACACATTTTAAACTGTTAAATTGGTTACCTGTTGAGAAACGTGTAGCTCAGTTAAAGCTTAATCATGTTCACCAAATTGTGAACGACTCTTGTCCCAGTTATTTGTCAGATACGTTTACACTTGTCAGAAATGCTCGTTCCCTGAGAACTCGTTCTAGTAGGTCATCTGTTATTGTACCTAGGTTTAATAGTTCGTTAGGGAAAAGTACTTTCAAATACACTGGTGTTATTGCTTGGAACTCTTTACCGACCAACATTCAATCAATTGTATCTAAAAGTAGTTTTAAAAAATCAGTTAAATGTTATCTTTTAGACACTGTTCTCTCTGAAGAAAATAGTTTATATGTTTAATTTACACTTCTTATAATCCTAATTTACACTTCGTATAACCTAGATTTTCTATGATAATCCTTTCCTAATTGTAATATGAGGACCACAGTGGAAATAAGTCTTTTAACTTTCTGTGCCATCCTCGGATGTACAATTATATATACTGTATATAATAATGAGTCTTGTATGTATTGTACTTATTGTATGTATGATTGTATCCGAATAAAATTCAATTCAATTCAATTCAATTCAATTCAATTCAATTCAATTCAATTCAATTCAATTCAATTCAATTCAATTCAATTCAATTCAATTCCCACGAAGCCGTTTTAGGAGGCACATAATTCACGAGTACTACAAACTTTCTGCTCTTCTTATCCTTGTCCTCCTCTTTTATCGTGATCATCTCTACACTATTTTTTCCATATGTGACATTCTTCACATTTATATCCATCTTAGTTAGGAACATAACTCCACCCTTTGTTTTACCTTGCTGTTTCTAATCTAACAATTATATGCCCAATGTACTACACTATTGGGTGGTAGTGGACCTTTCAATTTTGTCTCTACAATTCCCATTATGTCCGGTTCTTTTTCCTTCATGTAATCATTCATTTTGTTCAAGCCTGTTATTAATCCATCTATATTTGTGTAAGACACCTTTAATTTTCTGCTACTTTCATTGTCTTTTCTGTTTCTTTTCCGTTTTTCTCTGCTATAAATCATTTCCTCACTTTCATATTCACTATTCTCCAATGAAATTTCTCTTTTTTCTGTCTCTGTTCTTTTCTCGTTTTTTTTCTTTGCCTTCTAGTCTTTTTTATTTCTCAACCTCTCTTTCCTCTTTATTCATTTTTCTTTTTATCCATACCTTTTTATGTTCCTCACTGTCTGCTAGTTTACCTGGTTTTGCTAAGATATTCTCTGCTGTCGTTTATGACCTGAATTTAACCTTAATTGGTCTGGTCTTATTTGTATTGTATTTCCCGAGGCTATATATTTCTTCAATTTGTTTTCCTACTTCAGATTCATCTTCTTAAACTACTTCTAATATACTATCTACTTTTTTGTTTTCCTCCTTTATTCTTGTAGTCCTATTTAGATTATACTTCTCTTCTATCCCTAATGTAATTATAGACTTCTTTTTATCTGCTTTTTATCTTACTATATTTTCCTTCTCCCTCATTACTTTTATAACTGTGATTTCAGTTTGTTCTTTCATCTGCTGTGTCACTATATCATTAAATACAATTTTGTTGTTCTCTTAGATTTTCTTCCAACCCTGTGCTTCTGTTGCTGTGAACTCTTTATTCTCTTTATTATTCCTTTTTAATTCCTCATTCTCATTTTTTTCCTTCTTTTGACTGTCTTTATAATTCTTTTATTTCTTTAGTTAGGTTTTGTTCACCTTCTCTTATTCATTTTCTCATGTTTTTCCTCTAGGCTTGCTAATCGGGGGAGGTTGGTATCCCCCCCCTTCATTAAATCCATGGAAATTATTATTTTCACCTTCCATTGTGCTGCTTTTATTTATATTTCTATTATTTACATTTTTGCTAATCCCTTCTTCTTCACCAAAATCATCCGGCCTCCGTTTGTTTACAAGGCGCCTGGCCTCCTGGACCCAGTCTTCTCCTTCCTCATTCCCTTCCATTTTCCTCAGTAATCCCTCCCCTTCTCCTTTTTCATTGCCTTCCCACTACACCACGAGGCTTCCCCTTTCCTATAAATACAAAAAGGTACTCCCTCGTCGTTGATATCTACGAAAATTTATGTTTTTTCTGGAGTTCTAATCTTCACTGTCACTTCGACTGCCGTGTGTGTGTTTGTGTGTGTGTGTGTGTGTGTGTGTGTGTGTGTGTGTGTGTGTGTGTGTGTGTGTGTGTGTGTGTGTGTGTGTGTGTGTGTGTGTGTGTGTGTGTGTGTGTGTGTGTGTGTGTGTGTGTGTGTGTGTGTGTGTGTGTGTGTGTGTGTGTGTATGTGCATGTGTGTGTGTGTGCATGTATGTGTGTGTGCGTGTGTGTGTGTGTGTATCTGTGTGTGTGTGTGTGTGTGTGTGTGTGTGTGTGTGTGTGTGTGTGTGTGTGTGTGTGTGTGTGTGTGTGTGTGTGTGTGTGTGTGTGTGTGTGTGTGTGTGTGTGTGTGTGTGTGTGTGTGTGTGTGTGTGTGTGTGAGAGAGAGAGAGAGAGAGAGTATTTGTGTGTGTGTGTGTGTGTGTGTGTGTGTGTGTGTGTGTGTGTGTGTGTGTGAGAGAGAGAGAGAGAGAGAGAGAGAGAGAGTATTTGTGTGTATTTACCTAGTTGTATTTACCTAGTTGTATTTTACGGGAAGGGGAGCTATGCTCGTGGGGTCCCGTCTTCATATCTCATTAGATCTAAACTATTTTTAAATTCATGTATTGTTTTTGCACACACCACTTTCTCATCTAACTTGTTCCAACTGTCTATTACTCTGTGAGGAAAGCTGTTCTTTTTCAAATCTCTTCTATAGCTGTCTTTTTTTATTTTCTTTCCGTGTCCTCTTGTATTTCTGTCATCCCATTTTATCAGATTCTCTCTATCAGTAATTTCTATGCCTTTCATGATTCTGTAAATAGCTATCAAATCTCCTCTCTCTCTTCTTTGCTCTAGTGTCTGTAGTTTAAGTTTTTGTAGTCTCTCTTCATATGATAGTTTTGAGAGTGTTGGTGCCAATTTTGTAATTGCTCTTTGTATTCTTTCAAGTTTTTTTTATACATTTTTTTGTACTTGGTGACCATATCGTTGCTGCATATTCCAATCTTGGTCTTATCAGGGTGATTAGGATTTTCCTCACCATTTCTTCATCCAGGTATGTAAATGCCACTTTGATTGTTCTTATTAAATTATAAGTTTCTCCAAAAATCTTATTTATATGTTTCTCAGGTGACATATTATTCATAACAATGACGCCCAGGTCTTTCTCATTTTCTACTTTTTTTTTATTCCTTCTTCTCCCAAATTATATGATCCTGTTATTCTGTTTTTGCTTTTTCCAAACTCCATTATACTACACTTTTTTGTATTGAACTCCATCTCCCACTTCCTACTCCATTCTTGTACTTTATTTAGATCTCTCTGTAGTGATTCACAATCTTCTTCAGTTTTCACTCTTTTCAGTAGTTTTGCATCATCTGCAAAGAAGCTCATATAGCTTTCAATTCCTTCCTCCATATCATTAATATATATAGCAAACATTATTGGGGCCAGAACTGTTCCCTGCGGGACACCGCTTATTACTTCATTCCATTTTGAGTGCTGATCTCTTATCACTACTCTCATTTTTCTTTCTTGCAAAAAGTCTTCCATCCAATTTAGCAATTTACCTTGTATTCCTCCTTCATATTCTAATTTCTTAAGCAACTTCTTATGTGGTACTTTGTCAAAAGCTTTTTTTAGGTCTAGAAATGCACAATCAGCCCATCCATCTCTTTCTTGTATTATATCTATTAGCCTTGAATAGAAACATATTAAATTGGTGACGCATGATCGTCCTTGTCTGAATCCAAATTGTCTTGGATTTAGTACGTTGTTTTTTTCCAAGTATTTTACCCATCTACTTTTGATAATTCTTTCACATATTTTTGCTATTGTACTTGTTAGAGAGACTGGTCTATAGTTGGTAGGTTCTTCTTTATTTCCTCCTTTATATATAGGTACTATATTTGCTTTTTTCCAATCTTCTGGAACTTTTCCTTCTTTTAAGGAACTGCTTATTATGCTATGTATTTTGTCTGCCAGTTCATTCCTGCATTCTTTCAGAATCCAGTTTGCTATTTCATCTGGCCCATGCGATTTTCTGACATCAAAATTACCCAAGTGTGTCAATATTTCATTCTTTGTTACTTCTATTTCTTCCATAGGGGGGACTTTTTCTTTCCACTCAATCTCTTCAGGTTGTATATTTTCCCTTGTAAACACTGATTTAAAGTGTTTGTTCATAATTTCTGCCATTTCCATTTCCTCAGTGTATTCAACTCCTCCTTGTCTTAATTTCTCCAAGTCTTGTTTGTTTTTCAGTTTATTGTTTACAAATCTGTAAAATAGTTTTGGTTGATCTTTACACTTTTCTATAACATCTTTTTCATATTTTCTTTTTTCCTCTCTGCACTTTTGTACATATTCATTTCTATAACCAGTATATATTTTCCATTTTTCAGGTCTTCTGTCTTTTATCCATCTGGTCCAGGCTTTGTCTCTTTTGTCTTTTAACTCCCTACAACTTTTGTTGTACCAGCATTTTACATATTCTTTTTCTTGTTTTTGTCTTGGGACATACTTTTCCACTCCTTTTTTGTAAATTTTTGTCAAAATATTCCATTTCTCTTCCACTGATGTTTCTTCTTTGTATATTTCTTCCCAGTTTTCTTGTTGGAAGAATTCTCTTATTTTATCAAAGTTTGTTTTTTCATACATCATTCTTCCTTTTCTATATTGTTCATTTCTTTTCATAGATTTTTCTTCATTAAGTTCCAGTTCAATCAATATGTGGTCACTTTTACCTATTGGTGTTTTATATTCAATCTTGTCCACTATTCTAGGTTCAGATGTAATTATTAAGTCTAGCCTCGATGGTTCTTCTTCATTTCTATACCTAGTGTTCTCTTGTATCCATTGTGTCATTGAATGGTCAGTAATCATCTCAAGTAGAGCATTTCCCCATGAGTCATCACCACTCTTTACTGTCATTTCTTCCCAGCAATTTGCAATTAAAGTCGCCCATCATGACTATTCTTCCTCCGTCTTCCATTATTTTAGTTAATGCTATCTTTGTGTCCTCTAACATACTTTTATGTTCACTCTCCTCCCATGAGGCTGTTTTCGGAGGCACATAATTGATCACAAATTTTCTGCTCTTCTTATCTCGGTCTTCCACTTCTATCATAATCATCTCTACTGTATTCTTTCCATATATGACACCTTTCACGTTTATATCCTTCTTAGTCAGGAACATAACTCCACCCCCTTGTTTTTTCTCTCTGTTTCTAATCCAATAATTGTATGTATCATGTCCTACACTGTTGGGTGGTAGTGGGCCTTTTAATTTTGTTTCTACAATTCCCATTATGTCCGGTTCTTTTTCTTTCAAATAATCATTCAGTTCATTCAATCCTGTTATCAATCCATCTATATTTGTGTAAGACACTCTTAGTTTTCTGCCACTTCCATTGTGTTCTCTGTTTCCCTTATGTTTTTCTTTAGTATGTCGAACTGCTTTATTTTCATGTTCACTACTCTCCAATAGAATCTCTCTTTCTCTGACTCCGTTCTTTCCTCGTTTTTTGCCTTAGCTTCAATTCTTTTCTGCTTTTCTGCCTCTCTTTCCTCCTTATTCATTTCTCTTTTTATCCATACCTTTTTATATTGATCATTTGTTGCTAGTTTCCCTGTCTTGGATAGAATTTTCTCTGCCGTTGTTTGTGACCTGAATTTAATCTTAATTGGTCTGGTCTTATCTGTACTATATTTTCCGAGTCTGAATTTTTCCTCAATTTCCTTTATAATTTCTGGTTCATCTTCCTGGACTAATTTTAATAAACTGCTTACTCTTTCATTTTCCTCCTTGATTCTTGCGGTTCTATCTGGGTTATGTTTCTCTTCCATTCCTAATATAATTATACATTTCTTTTTGTCAGCTAATTCTCTTACTATATTCTCCTTCTGTCTCATCACTTTAATAACTGAGTCTTCATTATGTTCTTTCAATTGCTGTTTGACTATGTCAGTGAATGAAACCTTATTCCCTTCTTGAGTTATTCTCCAATTTTTAGCTTCTGTAGCTATTTTCTCTCTGTTTTCATTACTATTCTTCTTCAATTTCTCATTCTCCTCCTTTACATTTCCTAACTGTCTTTTTAGGTCCTCTACTTCTTCAGTTAAGTTTCTGTTAGCCTTCTCTAGTTGTTCCAACCTTTCAATTCTCTGGAAAATGGAGTCTACATTACCTAACTTACGTTCCAAGTCCTCGATCACCTTATCAACTCTCTCCTCTAGTCTTATCAGTCGGGGGGGGGTGTTGTGTCCCCCCCCACCCTCTTTAAATCCCTGGAACATATTCTCGTCACTTTCTACTATATTGCTCCTCTCTATACTTCTAATCTTTACATTTTTATTTGCCATTTCGTCATCACTGAGCTGGTCCGGTGGTCGTTTCATGTTGACCTTACGCCCGTCTGCCTGGGTCAAGTCCTCCACATCCTCATTTCCTTCCATTTCCCCAGCAATCCCTCCCCTTCTCCTCTTTTCCTACTTACCTACTGCCCCACGAGCAATTTCCCCCCACCCTGCAAATACAAAAAGGTACTTCTCTTTGCGTTGGGATCCACAATCGGCACTTTTCTTCAGAACGTTCTTCAAGCCGTCCGTTCGTTGAAAGTGTGTGTGTGGGTGTGTGTGTGTGTGTGTGTGTGTGTGTGTGTGTGTGTGTGTGTTTGTGTGTGTGTGTGTGTGTGTGTGTGTGTGTGTGTGTGTGTGTGTGTGTGTGTGTGTGTGTGTGTTTGTGTGTTTGTGTGTGTGTGTGTATGTGTGTGTGTGTGTGTGTATGTGTGCTGTATGTGTGTGTGTGTTTGTTTCTAAATTCATGTTTTTTTTTGCACACACCACCTTCTCATCTAACTTGTTATAGATATCTATTACTCTGTGGGGAAACCTGTTCTTTTTCAGATCTCTTCTATAACTGTCTTTCTTGATTTTCTTTCCGTGTCTTCTTGTATTTCTATTATCCCATTAGATCCTCTCTATCAATAGTTTCTATGCCTTTCATGATTCTATAAATAGTTATCAAATCTCCTTTCTCTCTTCTTTGCTCTTAATGTCTGTAGCTCAAGTTTTGCTAGTCTCTCTTCATATGATAGTTTTGAGAGTGTTGGTGCCGATTTTGTAATTACTTTTTGTATTCTTTCAAGTTTTGTTATACATTTTTTTGTACTTGGTGACCATATCGTTGCTTTATACTCCAACCTTGGTCTAATCAAAGTGATTAGTATTTTCTTTACCATTTCTTCATCCAGGTATGTAAATGCCACTTTGATTGTTCTTATTAAATTATAAGTTTCTCCAAAAATCTTGTTTATATGTTTCTCA
>NC_134813.1:6131093-6133593 GCF_046742065.1 Oratosquilla oratoria
GATGTTCTTCCCATGAATCTGCTAGGACGATAAGATTATTTAGGTAAGCATAAGTATCAGGGAGGCCGGCTATAGTATAGTTGATAGCACGTTGGAAGGTGGCAGGGGCATTGCAAAGGCCGAAAGGTAGGACAAGAAAATTAAAGAGGCCGAAAGGGGTGATAAAGGAGGATAAGGTTTGGGCTCTGGGGGTTAATTTAATTTGGTGATAACCTCTAATCAGGTCCACCTTAGAGATGTAAGGAGCCCTTCCCACTTGATCCACGAGGGCGTCGACGCGGGGTAACGGGTAGCAGTCCTTGACTGTCACCGCGTTTGGCTTCCGATAGTCGACACAGAGCCTCCACTCGTCATCACCTTTCTTCGGCACTAGGAGCTCCGGCGATGCCCAGGGGGAGAAGCTAGGTTCAGCAAGTCCGTTCTCCAACAAGTAGTCCACTTCTTTCTGCATTTTCTCAGCTTTGTGGGGGTTGAGGCGGTAAGGGGTCTGGCAGATAGGAAGAGTATTAGGATGCAACTCTATGTCGTGAGTAATGGTGGTGCACAATCCTGGTTTATCCGTGAATACGGAGGGGTGCTTCTTGAATAACCGAATTATGCTGACTCGTTTCACTTCGTCTAGGTGCCCATGGCACTGAATAGGGTCTGCAAGGAGGGCAGAGTTGGACTTGAGAGCCGTCGTATCGGCTTCTTGTATGTTAGGTTCATCGGCAAGGGGGGATTTTACAATGCATGATATTGGTCTCTCTAGCGCATCAGTAGGCTTTCTGCGGATGTACTCTTTCATTAGGTTGATGTGTACTAGTCTAGAATCTTTACGACGATCAGGAGTGAGGACTACATAATTTTGTTTATCCAACCGATGAGAAACTACATAAGGGCCCTGGAATTTGAGAGAAAGAGGGGTCCCTGGGACTGGTAAGAGAAGAATTACATCATCACCTGGATTTAATTTTCTAACTTTAACTTTTTTGTCAAAATGAGCCTTCATTTTATGTTGAGAAGTTTTTAAATTTTCCAAGGCAATGCTCCTTACTTTGTGTAATTGAATTTTTAATCTAACCAAGAATTGATTTACTGTCTGAATAGGATATTGAGGAGTTTCCTGCCTGCTTATCATCGGGAGTGGCAAAGGAACCTACTGATGGCTTTACAAAATGGCTTCGCCGCTGTACATTCAACCTATTAAGTACTGCGTATTCATCGGGAAGTAATGCTGCTTCAGTTAAATCAAATACATCTTTTCCATTTAAATGAAGTATGGTTTGGAATGGAATTCTGCGCTTAAATTCCTCGAAGACTATCAAGTTAACGAGTAGATCGTAAGTCTTTACTTTAGTGGCAGTGAGCCATTGCTTAAAGATTCTGAGTTTTTCAGAGGCATATTCGACAAATGTCGAGTTAGCAGATTTGGTCAAATTTCTGATTTTTTGACGGTAAGACTCAGGAGTAACTTGATAGGAATTGAGGATACTAGATTTGACTATTTCATAGGATGAGTATTCCTCAAGACTGTTGAAGACTTTGGCGGCTGTTCCAATCAAACTGTTTTGTATGATCCACACTCATTCTTCTACGGGCCAGTTTACGTGCTCAGCTAAACGTTCAAATTGCCTAAAAAAGTATTCTAGGTCTGACTCATTGAAATTAGGAAGGGAGGCAGTTTGGTTATTTAATAGGTGGACAGTTTTATTTTTCCTATGTCAGACAATTTTAACTTTCATTCGTATTCTACTGCACGTTCCTTTTCTCTGTTCTCATGTTCTTTCTTTTTCTTCTCGTTCTCTCTCACGTTCTCTCTTTTTCTTCTCGTTCTCTCTCACGTTCTCTTTCACGCTCACACTGTCTTTCTCTGTCATGCTCACGATCTTTTCCCCTTTCTTCTCGTTCTTTCTCACGATCTCTTAATCTCATTATCTCAAGCTCCCGATCTCTCTCTTTTTCTTCTCGGTCTTGTCTCATTCTATCTCTCTCTAGTTTAATTTTCCCTAATTCTAAAGATACTACTGTTTTATTAAAGGGAGATTGGGGGGGGGCGTGCTTCAGGCTGCAAGGGGGGATCACTATCACTTACAGGATCTCCTTCAGTTACGTCACGAGCACTTTCCTGGCGTAGTAGTTCGAATGCACCTACATCCAGTACCAGCGAATCTACGAGGGATTCGATGACCACTCGTTTGAGTTCATCTTTACGGAATCTAGCAGAAGCATTAATTTGGTAGGTTTGAGCCAACAGTCTCCAATCATCCTTTTTGAGATCATACTCTAATTGATCCACTGAGGGATTTTTGATAAAAGTTTCTATATTGAAAGGCATAGCGAGTGTATATACACGAGAATTCTACTCCAGGGATATTAGTATAAACCAATTCTTGGACTTCACACACAAAAAATTGACTAAATCCCTGTTCGGGGGGAGTGAAATCTATGGTGGGTCTCTATAAGAACCCGGTCTATGAACATTTATTCTATAGACGGTGTGTATACTAGGGTTCAGCGC
>NC_134813.1:6138593-6143593 GCF_046742065.1 Oratosquilla oratoria
AACTTCCTGAGTTGACCCACTACTGTTATGTACTACCCTAACAAGGTATGTAACACTTTCCAAGACATTGTCCTCGACACACAGTAAGTTCCCAAACTCCTGGACCTTGGTCTTAGTCCAGGAAACTTCTAGTCCAAGTTGTCTCACTTCCCAGTGCCGTGATTCGATGGCTATACCAAGACCCCCAACGACTCCTCAAAAAGGAGAGTATAATCAGCGAATACAAGGTCAGTGACATTGGTGTTGCCAACAGATTCTCCGCAACGGCTTTGATCGTTAAAAGCTAACCCCAAATGAGCGAGGCGTTTAACAAAAAATATATAATTTTATCTAGAAAGCAGAGGTTAGATATGGTACCTGACTGCGACCCGATTTTCGGTGAGGATGGTGGAAGTAGACTAACATCAGCATTAGTAATATAGAAATAGTAAAACGTATTGATAGAATTAAAGCTACAAAATTCCTGAGTCTGGATGAATTTTTTTCCAAAAGTGTTTCAAGGGTGTAAATTTGATATCTGCAACCAATTAACGGAAATATTCTAATAAGTCGGTAGGTACTGGTTTTCCGCCTATTGCTTGTGGGCAAGCAAACGTTTTCAAAAAAAGGTATAAGGTCGTTTGTATATAGCTACAGGCCAATCAGTTTGACATCAATTATAGATAAAATACTTGAATCAATAATAACTAATAGAACCAGAGATCATATTGCGAAGCATAATTTGATTCGTGAATCAGAGCATGGGTTCTCCAAAGGTAAGTCTTATGTAACTAAAATTCTATCTTTTAACATTAATGTCTTCAAGATGTCAGATAATGATAATAGTTACGATGCTATTTACCTTGACTTTAGCAAAGCGTTCGACAAGGCATAGAAGAAAAAATGTTTGACTGGAATAGAGGATGGATTAGTGACAGTAAACAACGGGTCACTATAAATTATGTAAAATCCAAAAGGGGGGAGTGTTTCTAGTGGAGTTCCCCAGGGCTCGGTATTGGGTCCATTATTGTTCATTGTGTACATAAACGACTTGGACAATGGGATTAATAGTGATGTTAGTAAGTTTGCGGGTGACACTGAATAAGACGCCGAGATTCTGCAGTAGAATATAAACAAATTGTTGACATGGTCTGTGAAATGGCAAATTATCTTCAATATCTCAAAGTGCAGCGTATTGAACGTGGGTCTACACAACCCAGAAAGCATGTATAAATTAAATAGTATCTTTTACGAAAAACAGAGTGCAAGAGAGACTAGGGAGTGCTAGTAAATCCTGAACTCAAATCCAGGAAACAGTACATTAGAGTCAGGAATAGAACTAACAGAGTATCAGTTTTCATTGCTAGAATGGTTACGAATAAAAGTGTAGAAGTAATTATCAAAATCTATCTGGCGTTACTTAGACTCCTCTTTGACTATGCGGTACAGTTTTGGTCTCCGTCCTATAGTATGGATATCAATTCACTAGAATCAGTACAGAGGAAAATTACGAAAATGATACATGGGCCCAGATATCTACCTCACGAGGACAGGCTTAGGCACCTTAACTTACACTCCTAGTACTCTGTGTCCCAGATTATAATCCAGATATTAAGTCAATAATCCTTGCAGGAATCTTACGAAGCCAGAGAAGATCCCAGAGCACTCCAAGATGCGCCAAGTCAAACACCTTTTTGAGGTCAACATAATCTGCAAATAAACCCCTGTTGAAATTCACGTCGGCCCTCCACATGAATACGAAGCTCTAGTACTCGACCAGTTGTTGACTTACCTGGCGTAAGCCCAGACTGTTCAGGCCTCTAAAACTTTACTAGATGTGAACGAACCCGTGTCAGTAATAGATGGGCAAGCACTTTACCTGGCACACTGAGCAGTGTAATGTCACGGTAGTTGTTGCAGTACTGTCAGTTCCCTTTTCCCTTCCAGATAGGGACGACCAGACCCTTTTTCCAGTCTGAAGAAATGGTACCGGAGGATCATGGATACACTTCAGCTTTAAGTAACTCCACACTGATATTGCAAAAGCATTTCCATCCTTCAATTACTCACAGCCTCGTTGACCTCTGTCAGAGAGGGCGGTGATTCGTCTATCGGTGGATCAGAACCCGGCAGCTGAACACCACTAAGGGAAGTTTACCGCTTGGAGGGTCACTCTTCCGCAACTACTCAAAGTACCCGACAAAAAAAGGGGGATACATT
This sequence comes from Oratosquilla oratoria, assembly GCF_046742065.1. Taxonomy (NCBI): domain Eukaryota; kingdom Metazoa; phylum Arthropoda; class Malacostraca; order Stomatopoda; family Squillidae; genus Oratosquilla; species Oratosquilla oratoria. The sequence goes on from NC_134813.1 coordinate 6,140,793, forward strand.
CCCCCACCTTCGTGTCAGAAATAGAGCTTACAGAGCATTAAGTTTCATTGCTAGAACGGTTACAATTAAAAATGTAGAAGTAATTATCAAACCCTATCTGGCGTTACTTAGACTCCTCTTTGACTATGCGGTACAGTTTTGGTCTCCGTTCTATAGTATGGATATCATTTCACTAGAATCAGTACAGAGAAGAATGACCAAAATGATATATGGGCCCAGATATATACCTTACGAGGACAGGCTTAGGCACCTTAACTTACACTCTGGAAAGACTCAAAGTGCGGGGTATTCTAATAGGGGGTGGTCAAGTGGGTCAAAAGCTTTAACAAGGGTGACGCAAGCAAGGTCATCATTTATATTTAAGAATGAAATAGGCAAGAAGTAGTTTACCAATAGAGTGGTCAGCTAACGGAGTATACTTAGTGACCATGTAGTGTGCACTGAAACTATAGCTTGTTTAAGAAAAGGTTAGACAACTTTATGGATGGGAATGACAGTTTATAATGAATATGTAACTGCCTAGTGTAGGTCTTATGGTCTCTTGTAGTCTCCTTCATTATTTTTTTGTTCTTATGTCAACTCTGTCTGTGTTGATTGGGCAAGGACAAAACATTCCCTCACTCTTGAATTACAGGAAAGAAGCTGGCCACGCCTCCTCCATACTATATAGTACTCTGTGTCCCAGATTATAATCCAGATATCAAGTCAATAATCCTTGCAGGAATCTTACGAAGCCAGAGAAGATCCCAGAGCACTCCAAGATGCATCGAGTCAAACACCTTTTTGAGGTCAACATAATCTGCAAATACCCTGTTGAAATTCACGTCGGCCCTCCACATGAATACGAAGTTGTTGACTTACCTGACATAAGCTCAGACTGTTCAGGCCTCCAAAACTTTACTAGATGGGAACGAACCCGTGTCAGTGATAGATGGGCAAGCACTTTACCTGACACACTGAACAGTGTAATATCACGGTAGTTGTTGCAGTACTGTCGGTCTCCTTTTTCCTTCCAGATAGGGACGATCAGACCCTTTTTCCAGTCTGAAGAAATGGCACCGGACTGGACTGCCAGACAGACAGTACTACATGCAACCCGAGAATCATAGATACACTTCAGCTTTCAGTAACTCCACACTGATACTGCAAATGCCAGTTGCCTTCCCATCCTTCAATTAGTCACAGCCTTGTTAATCTATGTCAGAGAGGGCGGTGATTCGCCTATCGGTGGATCAAAAACCGGCAGCTGAACACCACTACGGGAAGTTTACCACTTGGAGGGCCACTCTTCCGCGACTGCTCAAAGTACTTGACAAAGGGGATATATTCCTCTGCATCTGACACTATTTAGCCATCAGCTGTTTGGAATGCGCTTCTATGGGTTATAGATCAGGAGCGGAATTTTTCAGGTCTTGGTAAGCAGGCCTGGGGTCGTTTGCCCTAAAATGATCCTCAACATTTTCAGCAATTCCCCTGACCTACCTCTCCTTATCCATTTTCATGAGAGCTCTAGTCCGCCATTTCTGAGTCCTCCAACCATTCTGGCAGCACGGACTAACTCCATACTTTCCAGTGTTTTCTGCCATGCGACACTATTCCTCGACCTCGGGGGCTTTTCAGGGTTTTACGTTTAAAAGTGTCCCATAGTTCTTCGGGATCATGAAGTGAGCCGAGAGTTTCAAACCGATTAGAGATTGCTACCGCATACTCCTGCGTTTACTCATCATCCCCGAGTTTCTCCAGATGTAATCCAGACGGGTTACATCTCAGAATGCGTATCAAATCCATGAAAATTAGTAAAAAAAAAAAAAAAAAAAAAAAAAAAAAAAAAAAAAAAAAAAAAAATCAATGTTTCGCCAAACCCTGCAGTTCTGTAGGATCTTCCAACGAGTGCTAACGAGTATGTGATTGATATACTTCGTCACACCTTCGGCATTACTATATCATCTCCATCGGTGTGCCTCTTTTCTCTGGAACCATGAACCGCCAATCCTCAGCCCTCTGAGCTTCGCAAATTTCAGAAGCAGATGACTGTTGCAGTTCCTGGTTTTACAACCATGGAGGGCAATACATACTTCATAACCAATTCTGTCGGTGCCAGTAACCGCATTAATGTGGCTCAAAACACTAAGTGTGTCTCGTTGTGGGCACTGCTAATCTATAAATTCAAGCTTGGCATAGGACATCTTTTATTTTATATATACCTCAATAGGAGCATATACTGCTATAAATGAGATTAAACCCAATGTGTGTTTTAGCCTCATCAGCATTATCAACCAGAGTAACCTTTACAACGGCGTGCTGTAATCGGCTAGATATGCCCACAACTACTCCCGCGAAGTGGGCTCCATCGTTTTGTTGTGACCAGAAGTAGGTATAGCCTTCACTGCTGATCTCACCGCTCCCTGGTCCTTTCACCTCTGAAAGAGCCATTATATTCAATTTAAGCTTCCTGAGTTCCACCGATAAAAAGGGTATTTGGTCGTCCTGGAAGAAAGTTCAAGGCGCCACCATGGAGAGCCCGCCGGAGGTTCACCCCGGCCTGACTTGACGTGTTTATGCCTCATTTACAGCATCTCGGTATTCCGCGCAACTTGTTTGGTGATTGTGATGGAGACTGGTTGCAAACTCATCTCTACCCTATGTATTTAGTATGGTTGCCATAAACATACATTTGTGATTCGGTCTTTCACGACCCCGCCCGCCACCAAGCCCAACGAGGGGGGACCAGGATTTGGGTATACATTTTAAATCAATAGTCCCAGGAGTCATGGAAAAGTATACATACCCATCACCCTGAC
>NC_134813.1:6151093-6161093 GCF_046742065.1 Oratosquilla oratoria
CCTCCATGCCCCAATATTTTTTTCTCCTCCTCCACTCATTTCTCCAATCAGAAAGACTGTTATAATGTCTCAAGCAGTACTGTTTACGCAAGTAATCTGTCGCAAGTGGAACTGGGTTGTATGTTTACATTTCGTCAAATCATCACTGTTATCGATACCCTAGCTTGTGTTTACAAACTTTAGGGGGTAAGCGTGAATATTCAACTCTGCACTTTCTATAATATGCAACTCTGCACTTCCTATCGGCCATTGTTTCAAAACATCCAAGTAATAAATTTGCATATCTGTTCACCTACCCCTCTATCTACTTAAATGTCTACCTCTATCTACCGGCTTCTTACAGGGCTCGGCAGCTACCCTTGGTCGTCCCGACTAATGATATCTACTACTCTCCTACAGGGCTCGCTAGTATATCCTTGAAATCATTATTTATAAGAAGCTAATCTACCCTTGCATAAACTGGTAAAATGGTACCAGTAAAACATGTCAAACATGCACAATAATAATTCAAGCAGAATAATGGTAAATAACAGACATGTCTAAATAATAAAGCATATCCTAAAATAATTTGCAGCATAAATAATCTGCAAACAAATTTGCCAAAACTCACTACTTTGATTAAGAGCATTAGATTTCAATGGAGAATGGTTTCATCATCTTTTCAAAGATGTTGATTATATGGAATATGAAATAGAACACTATTGTAAAGTGTCTCTTCTTGCATTTCAATTAATTTTGTTGACACTTTTTTCAAAGAAACATTCTTAAAGCTTCACAAAATGATTTTGTATATACTTATGTGAATTGTCCTTAAGTATTGGCAAGGTTCTCGGCTTGACACCAAGTTCCAGTAGTTTAGGTCTCCCATCCCAAGAACATACATTTGGTCAAATTAATACTATCTGTAAAATACATCAAGATTAATATTCAATTCACATAAAACATTATCAAAATATTCCCTATACTCTTCTGGTTCCTTAAAATTGATACATAGGGTATCACAGCAGTTATCTTCGTAGAACTGCAACCTAACCTTCTTCATATCATCTAAATGGCCTATCAATTCTTCCTTAGTTTCCAAATGTAAAATGTTATATTTCTTCCAACCTGCAGAATCAATTACCCTATATGGACCTGAGTACCTTGGTGAAGGTTTATCATAGGGTGAATGTAGTTTGACCATGACTAAATGTCCTATTTTTAATTCTAGTTTGTGTACTATTTTGTGTTGTTTCTTTTTCATTTCTTTTGAATACTCCTGCATATGATCCCTAACTCTTTGGTAAATACTTTGAAAAGTATTCATCCAATTTGAGATATGATCATCTATATCATACACAAGTTTCTACTCTGCAGCCAAGATTTCATATGGAAGAGTTTTGTCTTTCCCATAAATAATAAAATTAAGTGTTTCACCTGTTGCTATATTAATTTGGTTGTTCAGAGTATATTTAACACAAGGAACCCAAGTATCCCAAGTTATACTATGAGGACTTATCATACTTCTAAGACATGTAATAATTTTCTCTCTACAACTCGATTACTTTGTGGGTGGTTCGCTAGAATATTTACCTTCTTTATCTTAAATAAACTACATAATTTTCCAATATTTTGTTATTAAATTTAGTTCCATTATCTGAAGCTAAGAGCTTAAATGTTGTGGAATTACAGACTATCTGACCATAGATTACTGAAGCAATAGTTTCAGCTTTCTTATTTAGAATAGGTTGTAAAATACAAAATCTTGGAAAATAATGAATGGCAACAAATACATATCTATATCCATTCTCAAACATAGGTAACTCCAATGTATCTATGTGAACTCTTTCCCAAGGCTTGTGTGGAATGGGATAGGTAAATATAAGAGCAGGTTTTGGTGTATTTCCTTTCAATTTAGCACATTAAAAAAATCTATGTAATTGTATATATCTTTCTCAATACCTGGCAAAAAGTATTTAAGTTGTACTTGTCTATAAGTTTTATCCTTCCCTGGATGTGAGCTACAATCACTATCATGAAGTAACTTCAATGTCTCTTTTACAAGAACTTGTGGTATTACCAACTGATTTACTGGAACTCTAGAAATATCTTTCCCACTTACAACTGTTTTTCTATACAAAAGTCCATTAGTCAAATGAAAATCCTCTATCTTATACCCCTTTGGTAGTTTTGGAGGATTTCTTCTTGGGTTCATCAAATACTTGGCTAATGAGTCATATGTCTTATCATCCCTCTGTTCTCTTATTAGCATTTCCTCATCTAAATTTACTAACTCTTCTATACTACAAACAAAATTAATCAACCCTGTCATTGGTTGACTAATGTTTCTAGAAAGTGCATCTGGCGAAACATTCTTTCTACCCGGAAAATATTCAAATTTAACTTCATAACACTGAAGTACTGCAAACCATCTAGCGAGTCTGCCCCTAATATTTTTATGCTTAGATAAGTTCTGAATAGCTGTATGGTCAGTCCATACTTTGATTGGATATCCCAGTATCATATCTCTAAAACTTTCTAATGAATATATCACTGCTAAAGTATTTCTTTCTGTTATATAGTAGTTTCTCTCTGCATTATTACAAAGTCTTGAAGTGTAAGCTATTGGTTTCAAAGTTCCATTTCTCTCTTGCATAAGTATTCCTCCTAATCCTATGTCAGATGCCTCAGTGCAAAGAATGAATTCTTTATTATAGTCTGGAAATATTAAAATTTGAGAACTCGTGAGTTTATCTTTCAACTTGTCAAAAACTTGGTGTTGTGTAGGTCCCCACATGAACTTTGAGTCCTTCCTCAACAGAAAACTTAATGAATTAGCAATGTCAGTATCGTTGAATAAATTTTCTATAATATCCTATCAATCCCAAGAAACTTCTAAATTTTACTACATTGTTTGGAACTGGAAATTTCTTTACTGCTTCAACCTTTGAATTCACTGTACAAAGACTATGTCTGTCTATCTTATGTCCCAAATAAATCACACTGTCCTGCACTTTCAATCCTGCTTCAACTAGTCTTGAGAATATCAAATCTAATTTCTTAAAGTGCTCAACCGCTGTTTGGGAAACTACTAAAATGTCATCTAGAAATAAACTGGCAGTGTTTCCTAACAACCAATCTAGAATTGTATTTATTAATCTCATGTAAGGTAATGGACTATTAAATAACCCAAATGGCATTCGTTTGAACACATAATGTCCTGCTGGAGTAGAAAATGCTGTGAACTTTCGTGAGTCTTCATGCAACTCTATTTGCCAAAAAGCAGATTTGATATCTATAGTTCTAAAATATCTATTCTCAGTTCCCAAACATCTAAATATATCCCCTATTACTGGTAATGGTAACCTGCCACGTATGGTGTGCTTATTCAATTCCCTATAATCAATAACTGGGCGCATAGTACCATCTGATTTTGGCACCAAAATCAAAGGAAAGTTCCACTCACTTTTACAATGTTCAATAATATCCTGCGATAACATTTCAGTGATCAGTTTATCAACTTTTGCTAATTTAGAGTGAGGAACTCTATAGGCAGGTATGTAAATAGGCTGTGTACTTCGTTTTAATTTAATCTGATGTTTTAAAACAGTTGTTTTGCCTATGGTGTCCCCCGGCAAAGCAATTTCTTTATTGTGCTTCAAAAGCAAAGCAACTAAACTTTCATTCAACTCAGGGCAATAAGTAGGTTCTAATTGATTCTTGTATTTCTTTCCTAACTCTATTTCTTCCTGAACTGAACAAAATGATTGAATGGGTAATTCCACCTCCTCAGTACTCTCATTTAAAATCTTAATGGGTTTTGTACACACCTGAAAACATCTTCTATGTGTACCTTTCCTTAAAACTAAATCTTTATTCAAAGTATTATTCATTAATATTTCTACTATGTTCTTATCCCTGAGTCCAACTTCAAACCTTTTACTATAATTGTTTCTGGGAGGGTTAAAACTTCAGAGTCTACAGTGATTCCTTTCAACTGCCCATTCAGCCTGTTAATTGCTCTGGAGTGTAATAATATTGACTTTATTACGCCACCATTCACAATTTGCAAGGCTTCATTTGTAGTTGGTGTAGTAGTAATTTCTGGGATTTCTTGAATTTCTGAGTTGGGTTCACTATATGTGGTTTTACTTTCTGTTAGTCTGGACCGCTCGGCCACGTTATCTAAATATATATATATATATTATCTCTATTATCTATGTCTAGGGGTTCATTGATTCCTGTCACTGGGCTTAAGGCTGGTTGATTTAAAAATGGGATTAACTGTGATTTCACTAAGATCCCTAAATCAACAGGACATTTGACCATGTTTTCTTTTCTCATAGATGCAAATCCTATCAATAAACCTCCTGGAAAAACAGATTCTTCTATAACTATCACTGGAATGTGCAAATGTTCATTTGTATATAATATAACTTCTAGTTCAACCTTGCCTAATGTTTTTTGACTGATTTCCAGTTACTCCTTGCAATGAATAATGAATTGGTTCCAAGATTTTCACTCCTGGTTTCAACTGGTTTAAAACTCTACTAGTTATTATATAAACTACAGATCCTGTAACCGTAAATATTTGAATATGCTTATTGAACACTCTACCAGCAATGAGAGGTCATACAGAAGTCCTTCCAATTGTAATTGTCAGTGCTTGACTATCTTTGATGTTGGAGTTTTCTTCTCACCCTTCTATCACTCTTATCCTTAACACAAAACTGTCTATTTTTATATATCTTAGGATTTCTAAAATATTGGTTTATTCTGTGTCTGGGTTTTTCCTCTTGTTTCCTGGTGCATACAAATATTACTACATTCATGGGCTTTGTGGCCTATTCTTTGGTGATACATACAGAAAGGTGGATGTCTACGCTGATACTCATCATGACCCTCATATTTGCAATTTCTACAAATAATTCAATAATCCCCCTTTTTTTTTTTTTTAACTTTCCTCTAGAGTTCTTCTGTTGCTCCACTGTCATCACATATGAATTCTAGTCTCACTGTACCCTTGAAGAAGATTATCTACCTTCCCTAAATTCATGTTTGACTTTATACAGCTTTTCTGCCGTTAATTCATCACTATTTTTAGTCAACAATCTAAATGTGATCAATTTTATTACCTGAGAAACTCTCATTTTGTTACTAGATTTTTCTGTCCAATCTAAATATTTCAAGATAGAATTCATGTCTCTTGACCACTTATCCAATCTAGCTAAGTATTCTGTCTGATTCACTAGTTCTAACTTCTTTTATTATTCTAACCAAAGACCTGATAGGATCCTGATCACACTTTGACATAAAATGTTTAATGAATGCTTTCTTTTAGGCTTCATATTAGTTGATATCTTCAATTTGCTGGAAATTTATGATATACTTAGCTCTACCTTTTTCTCAGGATCTACATTTTCCTTTAAAATTTCTATTTTCCTTTTTTCATCTGTTATAATTTTGCTCACAATAAATGTATCTATTAAGTTAAGGCACTTATCAACTCCTAAGGTGTTTTCATCCCCGGTAAATTTGGGAGTATCAATATTCGAGGTATGAACCTCGTGACGCAAGACATTAGTGCTCATACCTTCTGTTTATGAAGTTGATTTGACTTGACTGCCTCCACGTAGTCTTTCTTTTGTACGTTAACCTCGTCGTTCCTCGTCAATCTTTTTTCATTGCTTCTTTATAGTGGTGCATCCCCTGCTTTGTAAATCGTCTTGTAGATCGCTTTGTAGATCGTCTTGAAGCCTTGTAGATCGCCTCATTTCTCGTTCGCTCGTAGTATGAAGACCGTGGCTCATCCCCTGCCTTGTAAATCGCCTAGTTCTTCGTTCTTGAAATTAACATACGCGTTGGTTGTGGTTGTACACTCCGTGGTTGTACACTGCGTGGTTGTGGTTGCGTGCACTGTTTTTAAAGTCGATTGGTGTACTCGTTCACTTATCTCAGTCTTGTCACGCACCAGTCTTATAATCACTTCGGAGGAGGTTCGTCTAATCACTTCGGAGGAGGTTCGTCCCTAGCTGCCGTCACTGTTAGCTCCGCTGCTACTAACACTTTCAGTAAGTCCACAGTCACTTAAAATTTTGTTCACTTTCTTTTTATCCTTTTAGTATTGTAAGTCACTCATCGATAGGCCCCATACCTCTTTCGTAACGTATGTATTTAGTCATGTTCCATTGCTCAGTAACGAAGGTGAATTAAATAGAACTTAACCTTTTTTCATATCTTCTTAGTAAATACACTTGGTTGTAGTACCTACACCAAGGAACTCACACCTGGGATCCTTTTACACCCACCAAGCCAAGTCTGCTCCGACGTCACAATCTAATTCACCCAATAACTTTTACAAATAAGTGCCACCCTTTAAGGTCGTGACTTTACCTCCATGCACCAATAATTTTCCCCCTCCTCCATCCATTTCTCCAATCAGAAAAACTTTTATGCTGTCTCAAGCAAAACTGTTTACGCAAGCAATCTGTCGCAAGCGGAACTGGGTTGTATGTTTACATTTCGTCAAATCATCTCTGTTATCGATACCCTAGCTTGTGTTTACAAACTTTAGGGGGTTAGTGAGAATATTCAACTCTGCACTTTCTATAATATGCAACTCTGCACTTCCTATCGGCATTGTTTCAAAACATCCAAGTAATAAAATTTGCATATCTTTTCACCTACCCCTCTATCTACTTAAATGTCTATCTCTATCTACCGGCCTCTTACACCTCCACATGTTTTCCAAGACGCTGAGACAGACAGGTCTCATTATGGTAAATGACACAGGAAAGAAAATAAGTCACTTAATTAGACACACACACACACACACACACACACACACACACACACACACACACACACACACACACACACACACACACACACACACACACACACACACACACACACATACACAAACACACACACACACACATACACACACACACAAACGAACCGTGACAGTAGCATCGTCTACATAATTCCATATAATGGATGCGACAGTGTATAATACGGTGAGACGTACAGAAGAATTAACAACAAACTCAAGGAACACAAAGCGAACATCAGACACCACCTAAGGGCCTGACGATTGGCATCCAAGAATCTTAAAGGAAATAAAAAATGAGATTGTTGCTCCATTACAAATGATTTTCAAGAAATCCATCATATCCGGAGATATCTCAACAGAATGGAAGCTACCTAACGTTAATCCCATATTCAAAAAAGGTGACAAAAAGAAACCAAATAACTACAGGCCTATAAGCTTGATATCAATCGTAAGAAAAATAATTTAAACTATCATCAGAGATGCTATCGAACATCATTTAGAAAGTATTTGTTTGATAGGTGATAGCCAGCATGGATTCAGACGGAAACGTTCTTGTGGACTAACTTACTCGAATTCTACAGCACAGTGATCTCAAATTATGACAAAAGAAACAATATAGACATAATATACCTAGACTTTGCAAAAAAATTTGATACCGTCCCCTACGAAAGACTACTTACTAAATTAGCTTTATACGGAATAAGTGGTAGCCTATGAAGTTGGACCAGTAATTGGATGAATAATTGAGAATAGAGAGTTATTCTAAATGGTAAAACTTCTAAATGGAAAATTTTTACGATTGGAGTTCTTCAGGGTTCCGTTCTTGGGCCACTTCTATTTGTAGTATATATAAATGATATAGATCATGGACTAAAATCTGTTGTCTCCAAATTTACTGACGATACAAAACATACGGAATGTCAAATGATCACTTAAACTAATTAGATATTCAAGAATATTTAGATAAACTACAACAATGGTCTGAAAAGTGGCTAATTAAATTTAACACAAGTGAATGCAAGGTTATGCACATAGGTATAGATAACAGGAAGTACGATTACAAATTATTTGGAAATTCCTCATCCCACCACTCACTACCCTTCCTTCTATTTCCTCCCGTCCTCATTGTTCCTCACATCTTTGCACACCTTATGACTCCCTCCTTGAACCATCCTCATTCCTCCTCCACTTCTAGTTCTACTCTATCCTTCACTCCCTCCCATTCCTCTCTCAGCTTCTTCTTATACTTTTCTTTCTCATTTAAACAGTTCACTCTAAGTACCTCCCTACCTTCTGCTCTTTTTATATTTTTCCACCTATTCTCCTCTCTCAACTTACTTTCCACCAACAAATTATCTGATATTCCCCCACTCTCTCCCCTTAGAACATGTACATCCTTAACTCTTCCTACTCTACTCTTGGTCACCACTATATAGTCCATTAACGCTATATCTACCACCCTTCCATCCATCACCCTCTCCTATGTGTACTTATGCTTGACTTTCTTCCTAAACACCGTATTTACTATTATCAACTCTCTAGACACATCTCCACCATCAACTCTCCACTACGATTTTTTCCTGGAACTCCATACTTCCCAATCACTCTGTCTATTTGGTTCTTTTCCTACCCTAGCATTAAGGTCTCCCAATACAACTATATTGATATTTTTCCCTAATTATTCTATGCACTCATTTAAATCCATCCAAAAAGCCTTCCTTTCCTCTACGCTCTTCTCACATACGCACTTACAAAAACCCACATCTCCCTTCCCAGTTTCACCTTCATCCACACCAACCTAGAAGAAACCTCCTTCCACCCCACTACATGCTTACCTACCTCTTCACTTACTAGTATAGCCACCCCTTCTCGCTCTCTCGTCTTCTCTTCACTACTGAGAACCTCTCAACTACACAACCAAACTCACACTCGCCCCTCCCCTTCAACATAGTTTCACTCAATGCCTACACATACATCATTATCCTCAGAAACATACTGCCTATCTCATCCACGCACATTAAAAGACTCAAACCTTAGGGTACCGGTTGGAAAACTCCTCGACCCTCATATGCCTTTACTTTTTTTTAGGAATGTCCCCTTTCGGGCTACAGGTAGCAGGATTCCTAGTCCTATCCCCGTCCCGCTTTTTGTCACCTCGTATGACTCAAGTTGGAAGTCTTGGTAGCAGCATTCTTTCCTTCCACCACAGGGTAGGTAAAGAAAAGAAATGAATATTCAGAGAAATGGTATAGGACAGTAACATGGGGTCGGCGGTCAGCATAATGGAGGGACAGTCGCAGTATAATAAAAGTGTCATAATTTTTCTCTGAACAGTGACTTCCTCTATCACAGACAAAATGATGTGTGACTCTGCATGCTACTTTGTCACAATAACATGCAGCCAATACCCCAGATAAATAGATAAATAAATAGATAGAAATATAAATAATAAATAAAATAAAATAATAAATAGGTAAAATAAATGATAAACAAACAGGTGAATAAAATAATAATGAATTGACAGATGAATTATAATAGATAATCAAATATATAATAAACAAACAGAAATAATAACAAACAAATAAACAAATAATATAAAATAAATGGCAGGCTTTACAACATCTTAAAGCTTCGAACCGAGCTACCTTGCACTGCCTGTGCAGGAAGTTTATTCCATTCATTAACTACATGGTTGGTAAAGTTATTTCTAACAACCCTCAAATTAAATATATTTCCTGACAGTTTGATACAACTATTCTTTGTAGGATTCTTATTCAGAGTGATTTTTTTTTTTTTTACTTTTTATGTTGTCAGTTCCCTTTACAATCTTAAAGACCTATATCAAGTCAATTCTGAGTTTACACATTTTAAGTGAATATATATTCATAAGTTTTAGTCGTTTTTTGTATGATTTCTGGCTTGCCGTGGTACTTTTTCTAATCTGTCAGTGTATTTAATGAGAATCGGTGCCTATACAGAAATAGCATATATCAAGATTGAACGAACTAACGATATATATAGCTTCCTAATGAGAAATGGATTTCTGAAGTCAAAAGATCGCACAATCTGTACTAGAATCTTATTTGCTTTCTCAGAGGCTAAAATACACTGCTTAGATGATTTGAGATTGTTACTGACAAGTACGGCGAGATCATTTACACTATCCAATTTTATTAACAAATTTCC
>NC_134813.1:6168593-6188593 GCF_046742065.1 Oratosquilla oratoria
CCTAAACTATTTCTCTAGTGGAATCCTGAACTGAAAGTTGGGAATTTTTCCTATTACTCTTAAAATTAATGGCCTTAGCTTACGCCTCTGTCCGAACGTTTAGTGACGTCACGGGTGGGTGGAGCTACGGTGCCCCTGCTATGTTCGAGAACATTCTAATGTCGCGTCGAAACTCAGTTTAACCAAAATCAGCCGAAATATATTTGTAGCTATCTCCTATTGTATGTTCTTCTTCAATGATTATAGTAAGGCTCTTTGCCAACACATCTTGATAGGCAGACATAGAATAGAATAAATTCATGGTCTATTAAGGCTCTATTTTCTACTTTGCTTCTTGGTTGAGTAAAACCGTCACGACGTCCATAATACCCAGTCTCTCAAATCAACACTCAAATAAATAAATAAATAAATAAAACGAAATTCCAAAAATAATATCCCTTCAAAATTCCTGTCCTTACATGGCTCTACGCCCCCCCCGTAAGAAAAATTCCGCAACATCACGTGAAGGATTCTATTTGGTGTGGTCCAAATCCCCCTGCAAAAGAAAAAAAAAATCCATCCTGCATCAGAGAGCGATTATCCTTTTGATAGCTTGACGAGGCACTCTCCCCTCAGCACACTCGTAGGTGTACGAATCTCAGGTGACCCGGGGGTACACCAATTTACTGTGGATGTCTCCGTGGACTTTTCCATCAGTCTTCGTATTGGCTGGATTCCCCAATTGACCTCTTACATACTACTTGACTGGACATGCATAGCCGCTACGACCGAGCTAAGCCACGACTCTCTCTTGTGGATTCGCCCCATGGGTGGCACACTACTTCCCCTTCTGTGGGCTCACCTCTGGGCAATCGGCGATTGTCCACCAGGTCCTGAAGTCCTACACCCCTGTCAAGCGGGCAATTGTGAATTGAGTTGGGTTCATGATCCCAACTCGAGCTAAAGAATTTTCCCATTTTCCAATACTACTCCGAATGAAAGTGCTCGCTAACCATCGTTTGTAGTCCCTCTCCTAGGCTAATATTGACTTCTTTATCCCCCCCCCCCCTAAGTTGACATTTAGTTCCTTCACCTGGCTGTTGCTGAAATTTCCTTTTACAACATATGAAATATATGCATCCTTAATCCTAGGACATCTCAACCTTACACATGTATAAAAGTATAGGTGGGTTACATTTAAGCTTTATGGTCCAATATATAGGAACATTGAGGGCATCTTTGCATTAATTTGCACGAGCATTCGTTTTTCTTTGGACATATACTGGCACGATATGATCCCTACATTTCCTATTGCAGTTAACTACTGTCATCTTAGCACCTTAAATCACTAGATATGGCACCAACTGGTCGGGTTGCTCCAGTTGATTTCTTCAGCATTCCTCGATGAGCCGTCTTGGTGCACGACGCATCCTTGGTGGTAGTATTTCCACTTCCGGGTCTGGGTGGAACTCTTTTTCAACAGGCTCCACCAACCACTCTTCGGAACCAAAGTAAGGTTTCACTTGAGCAGCAGCTCTCCTTGTCTCCTTTCCTGTGAAGGGATTTCTTAGTCCATATACACTATGTCCTGCTACCACCTCTACCACTGTATAGGGTCCTTCCCACTTGGGATTCAGCTTGCGGCAGGTACCCGGCATCGTAGTTTCTTTCCGGATCCATACTAAAGCTCCCACTTCCACTTTTTGCTCGCCTCTCCTGCGGTTAGCCACATTCTGGTACTCCGTTGTCATCTTGTGGTGGGTCTCTCGGATGATTCGATGAGCGATCTCTGCTTCATCTTCCGTTCCATCCACACCGGGGAGTCTGTGTCCGGCTAATCTGGGTGGATGTCTTCCGAAGAAGGCGAAGTAGGGAGTATGTCCAGTGGAGGTGTGTGTGGCTCCATTCATCTTCCTCTGACAGGCCTGCAGTAGACCCGGCCATTGGTTCGGGTGGCCCTGGCAGAGCGTTGCCAGGATGCTCTTCAATGTTCGATGCATCCGCTCCACCATTCCATTCGCTTGGGGATGGTATGGGGTAGTGTAGAGCAGGGTGATTTGCTGTTCTCCACACAACTTCTTGTAAGCCGTGTTGGTGAATTCTGCTCCATTATCTGTTATGATGCTCTCTGGGGTGCCGTAATCTGCGAAGAACTGGGTTAGGGAGTGTAGTATGTGTTGGTGGTGTTTTGTTCTCAATGGGAAAAACCTAACGAACCTACTGTAGTGATCGATTATGGTCAAAATATACCTATATCCCTGCGACCCGGATACCATATCCGTTAGGTCTATGCCTATTCTCTCCATTGCCTTTGTAGCAGGGGGAACCTCTTTGTATTGCTGTGACAACCCTTGTGTACCCTTGAACCTCTGACAAGTAATGCATTTCTTTACAAAATTACATACATCTACCTTTAAATTTGGCCAATAGAACAGCTCCTCGGCTTGTTTAATTGTTTTCTTTTGCCCTAAATGACCTGTTAACTCATGTGCATGTTTTATTGCTTCCTGAATCAAATTGTGAGGGATTATGAGTGCGTAGTGAACGCTTCCATCTGATTTCTCTCTAGCATAATATAAGATGTCGTCTATCAATGCAAACTGATCTAGGGTCGTCTTCCTTAAGCGTCTACTTGGTAATGTGCCTCCTTCTAAGTAGTTGGCTAACTCTAACCATGTGGAACTCTCTCTCTGTTTATCCTTGAAAGTGAGTCTATCGTATCCCAGCCAAGTGGCTTCTGGTACTCTCGTGATCATTCTAACTGGCCTTGACAGTTGGTCGGCTACAACGTTTTCTTTCCCTTTTACATACTGGATCTCATACTGGTATTCTCTCATCTCTAGGATCCACCTATTCATGCGTGGAGACTTGGTCTTTCTTTTGAATACACTGGTTAGGGGCTGGTGATCTGTTATAATGGTGAACTTCGTCCCCCATAAGTGATGGTGAAAGTTTCTGCAAGCTAGCACTATTGCAAGTGCCTCCTTATCTGTAATTGCGTACCGCGTTTCGCATGGGTTTAACTTCTTTGAGAAGTATCCTATGGGTTTAATGCCTCCTTCTGGCTGCACTTGGCTCAGTACTGCCCCCACGTGTGTGTTGCTGGCATCAGTAGTTAGTAGGAATGATTGGTCATTCCGTACTTTCGCTAGTATGGGTGCACTGGTTAGCTTCTCCTTCAGGTGCTCAAATGCCTCCTGGCGATTGCTGTTCCATACATATTCAGAATCTGACTTTGTAAGATTAGTGAGTGGTACCGCGATTTTGCGAAATCTGGTATGTACTTCCTATAAAATCCACACATCCCTAGGAATCTCCTCACTTCCTTTACATTCTTTGGTGCTTTCATCATTAGTATGGCATCCACGTTTTTCGGTAATGGCTTACTACCTTTTGCTGATACTACATGTCCTAGAAATGTAACCTGTTTTAATCCGAAGAGACATTTGCTTAAATTTAATTTGACTCCATTTTGTTCCAGTACTGAGAATAATTCACCTAGTCGTTTCACTAGTTCTGTGAAGGTGGGTGCCCATAGAATAAGGTCATCCAGATAATTCCTGACCCAACCTTTCCGTAACAGGGGCTTCAATACCTCAGTCATGCGCCTCGAAAATATAGCAGGAGCACAATTCAGTCCGAAAGGCAATCTTCTAAATCTATATAATGATACACCATCACTGAAGGTAGTGAGGTCTCTGCTTTCCTTGTCTAACATGACTTGGAAGTACGCATCCTTCATATCTAATGTTACATAATATTCATGACCACTGGCTTGTTCTACTAATTCATCTAGTCTTGGCAAAGGGTAGACATCTGCTGTCAGTTTTTCATTCACACGCCTATAGTCCAGGCACATCCTTTTGCTGCCATCGGGTTTGTTCACCAGGACTATTGGAGATAACCAGGCTGCCGTTGATTTCTCAATAATCCCCTTTTCCTCCATATCCGTTAGCATATCTGAGATAATTGTCTTTGCCTGTTCAGGATAACGGTATATAGGAGCTCTACTGGGCTGAGGGTTATTTACCTGTATATGAGCGGGTGGACCTTCAATTAACCCCAGATCATCGCTTCCCAGTATAAATAGCCGTTCGTGCTCTAGGATCAGTTCGTTCAGCTCTCTCTGCTCCCTGTTAGTAAGATGGTCCCAGTTTTGTTCCCTTATTTTCTCTTCCAACTTCTCTACCCTAGTACCTTCTAACTTTGCTGACTCATAATTAGGTAGTAGATCATTGTGTATTTCCCTGGTCACATTAATTCTAAGAGGGGGTATGTTCCTAGTCAGCTCATATGAACCTATTATAGTCCCTTTCTGGTACTTCAGCCTTTTCTTAGAATTGTTAACCAGTGGTACGTATATCGAACTCCCTTCGCTAACATCTACTAAATATGGGTGACCGTTATGGCTGTAACTTGCTTGGGGATACACTATAAGACATGTGCCCGGTTTTTCTCTCACTGGGACTGTTATAAATCTAGTCTGATATGGCTCTAAGAATACTGGAGCCTCCAAACCTACTTGTAAGTGATGTTTCGGATTTCCATTTAGCGTAATGGGGCTCTCTCGTACCTGTCGGACCTCCCCCCGTTGACTCTTGACGGTGTTAAATGGGTACGATACCCTACCCCAGCATAGAGTTCTCTTCCTGGCGTTCCAATGATAATCTGCTTGATTCAAGATGTCACATCCCAATAGTATGTCAGTAGCTAGGTATGAGTCTGGTACTATAGGAATCCATTGTGTAACTACCTTTGCATTACCCACATTAACCTTTGTTTTTATCATTCCAATTATCCTAAGCGGGTTCCCTGTGACCCCTTGTAATCTTGGAGGATTCCTCCGCAAGTTGAGTTCTCCTTCAATCATCTTAGATGCTTTCTCCGACACCAATGTGTGATCACTCCCTGTGTCTACTAATGCCCTTAGTTGCTGGCCCCCTACTTCTGTAGTGATCACCGGGGTTGATTTTCTGTTATCCAGTCATTTTGAACCTTTGGAGTTTGAGCGGTATTGGCTCTTCATCGAGGCTGGGCAATTCGGGTCTCCCCTCCTGCAACTTAGCTTTCCACAATCAAAACAATGGCCAGAGGGTGGTTTCCTCCAACAGTCTTTTAACCAATGGGAGGCTGTTTGACAGTACTGACAGTATCTGAGACGGTCGCTACCTTCTTGTGCATTCCTCCCCTTCTCCTGCTCTAACTGAACCTCTAGTTTGCGGATCCTATACATGAGTTCATCGACATCGACATCACCTCGGGTACAGCTGTCTTTCCTCTCCTTGGCATGTAACACGTTCACCGGCGAGTCCCTTTGAATCATCAAGAACTGCCTCTCGTTCTCTAATCTATTTAGGAAGTGATTAAGTGGGTACCCATCATTTAAGAATCCCTCAATCCTTTCCTTTGATCCTGTGGGTAACCCATTCCACAGCTTCCTTTTGATGGTCTGGTCCCGGTTTGGTAAGCTTTCACTTGGGATTCTCGTCTCGAGTACTGCATGATGGTACTTAAACTTATGTATGAATGTTTCTGGTGACTCTATCCAGTCATATCTCATGTTCTCTAAGTCCTGCCATGCTCGATCTAGGTTAACTTCGATGCCGAATTCCTTCTGTAGCCCCGTCTTAAAAGACTCCCATGAGTGGATGGTTCCCCTCTTTTGATTGTTGTATATGACTACGGCTAATTCCGGGCTGGCCCTACTCTTTGCAATCAGGATTCTTTCCTGGTCATCGTCGCTACATCGCTCCACCAACTCAATGAACAATTGGAACTTGGCTATGGCATCAAGTCCCCGTAACTCTTCCAACTTTAGTATGGGAATGCCGTTTGGGTCTGCGAGTATCCTTGGTTTTTCCTCCTTTATTGGGGTTTTGGGTGTGCATTGGGCATTCTGTGCCTGTATGTCTATTACGTTCCTCAACGTACCTATTATCTCTAATAGCTCTCCACTGACTCTCTGTTCATTTGTAGCACCTGTTTCTTTGCCTCCTCCTGGGTTAGATTCCCATTCAGGTCTATCTTCCATCCTCGTTCTCGTCTCTTCTTCCTCTCCCGAATTGGATTCCCATTCCGTTTTATTGTTCATTTTTACCTGACTGCCTTTAATTATGTGTAGTTCCATCAAAGCTATACACCTTAACACGTCACTTCCCCACACAATCTCATCCGCTATTTCTATACTCTTAGTGACTGCCGAGGATCTATTCTGTCTCTGATTACTGTACTGCCAATCCACAGGGTACACAAGCTTTGTCTAAGTCGACACACCGATAAGTGAGCTTCAGGTTGGTTAATAGCGTAAATCCCACCGCTCGGCCACCAATAATGTGGTGCCGTCGATTGATTTAGTGTTTAACCAAGAGCACCTCCAATGGGAGTGATCAGAGATACCCACATAAGAACGATTTGGGAAATAAAAAAAATCAAGGTATACGCTGCCACCACCCAATCGTCTATATGGATATATCTGACCATAAATGGAAACTGCTCCTTGTTATTCACGTCTGACTCCGTCCCCTTTCCTCAGGTCGTTCGGGGTTGGTTCTGGGTAGCGAAAAGGCCTATGCCCAAGTGGGGGTAGTAAAAGAAAATAAGCGAAGGTCTGCTATGTGTTAATTATTACACTGAAGCAAAAATATAGTAAGGAAATACAAAAGTATATTGTGGTTTTCTCCAACTAATCTATTGATCCTTACAATATGAAAAATATATGGGTATGCGAGACATTTAATAACACAGTTTTTTCTTTCTTATGGGCATCATAAGTAAGGTCACAGGCACGTGGAAAAACGTAGTTATTTACGCTCCAACCTTCCGGTCACTGTATAAGTCTACTTATAATATTGTGTCTACCTTCAAGCACTGTGTCTACCTTCAACCCCGTATTCTTATTAGAGAACGATCTCAGACAGAATTATACTCTAAGGATTACACCCTCATAGCTAATGTATATACTCAAAGTGTTTGTGAAGTACACTCCCTTAAACCCCTTTTTCCATATCTGTTATCGGAATCACTTTTGGCATCAGATTCAAAACTTAATAATAATAATAACTATCTACCTACTATATCTGCATTATATCATTTAACTCACATATTGACATTTGTTTTCATTAATCTTACAGAACGTGTTCATACCTGTTATCGGAATCATTTTTGGCATCAGATTAAAATTTTAGCTGCGCACAAAAAGAACGAGACGGCTATGTGTTCGTATCTATGGGTAAACTACTAACCTCCCTGTTGTATTATTTCGTAAAACTTCATTTCGCTTCTCAACAGAGCCCCTAGCTGCTACAATCTCTCCCTAAACTATTTCTCTAGTGGAATCCTGAACTGAAAGTTGGGAATTTTTCCTATTACTCTTAAAATTAATGGCCTTAGCTTACGCCTCTGTCCGAACGTTTAGTGACGTCACGGGTGGGTGGAGCTACGGTGCCCCTGCTATGTTCGAGAACATTCTAATGTCGCGTCGAAACTCAGTTTAACCAAAATCAGCCGAAATATATTTGTAGCTATCTCCTATTGTATGTTCTTCTTCAATGATTATAGTAAGGCTCTTTGCCAACACATCTTGATAGGCAGACATAGAATAGAATAAATTCATGGTCTATTAAGGCTCTATTTTCTACTTTGCTTCTTGGTTGAGTAAAACCGTCACGACGTCCATAATACCCAGTCTCTCAAATCAACACTCAAATAAATAAATAAATAAATAAAACGAAATTCCAAAAATAATATCCCTTCAAAATTCCTGTCCTTACATATATATATATATATATATATATATATATATATATATATATATATATATATATATATTTAATTTACTAAAACGCGTGAATGTGCGATTTCGCAGAAAACCACTCAGGAAAAAAAAAAAACTATGATCCGAACGTTTTCGTCTATTAAGACATTTTCAAGGAATACAGAATGTTAATGGGTAGGAGCGTATATATAGAAAAGTGATAGATAAGGCATGTGAGGTCACACAAGTCAATTTTTCACCAAAGCTTATCAGATAGGGGACACACCGTGAGCTGCTACATAATCAAACTTTTTTTTTGCAATAATATCATCAAGTTTATATAAGCCTAAACTAAATTTCCTAATGTTGTCAAAAGAATGTTTAATGAGGCTGGATTCAATAATGTTTCTATCCAACATAGAACTGCAAGAAATAATTATTTTGGAATTATTCCAATCAATGGGATGGTTATGGTTTATTACGTGTACAAACATTTCACTGGACAATTGAACAGATCTCACACTAAACCTGTGTTGATTAATTCTGATACCTAACTTTTCCTTTTTGACCAGTTTATCACATTTATGACAAGGAATGCTATAAATACAGTCTACTGGGGAATTTTTAATAAGAATGTTTTTAATGGAACTTGTATTTTTATACACCACATTGATGTCAAACTGTCTAAGAATCTTAGGAAGACTTCGCAAGTTTTCATAGAAAGGAAGAACTAAAAGATTTTCGTTAGAAAATTTATTCCTTTCCCGAGAGATGGCATGGTAGTACCTCGTTCGTTTTATGAGCCTTATCAATGAAATATTTTGGATATCTCAAGCCTGATCCAATGCCAAAAATTTTATTCAGCTCACCATCCAAGAAATCAGGGCTACAAATTCTGTAAGTCCTAAGAAACATTGAAGAAAAGACTGAAATGTTATTTTTTCATGACGAGCTGAGTAAAAGTGGACATATGACAGGACATTTGATTGATAAAGCTCATAAAATGGCTAAAAAGTCTTACCATGACATCTCTGGGGAAAGAAATAACTTTTGTAACAAAAATATTTTAGTTCTTCCTTTCTACGAGAACTTGATAAGTCTTCTTAAGATTCTTAGACAGTTTGACATAAATGTGGTACTGAAGAATACAAGTTCCATTAAAAATATTCTTATTAAAAATTTCCCAGGTGATGGGGTAAACAGGAAAATAGTTAGGTACCAGAATTAGTCAACGCAGGTATAGTGTGAGATCAGGTCAATTGTGAAAGAGTTCTCTAAACAGTCACCAACGGCAATGCATATTTAAGCATGGCACAAAAAATCCCCATGCCACAACTGAGTACGAGAGGGACTCACCAAAAGTGAATGCATTCTCCAGGAATCATGTTCATGGCTTGTTTTTTCTTTGAGGGAAATGTGATCGGCGATGTTTATCTGCAAATGCTTTAGAACTGGCTAGTGGATGAACTTACTGCAAATGAACATAAAGACTTTTCAATAGGACGGGCCTCCACCTCACTGGAAGCTCACTGTGCGGGCTTACCTCAATGACAATCTACGAGGGAGATGGATCGGGCGTGCTGGTGATGTAGACAATGTACTGTTGAAATAGCCACAACGTTCACCTGACCTAACACCTTGCGATTTTTTTTTTCTGGGGTTATGTGAAGGGACTAGTCTATGTCCCTCCTCTTCCTGGAAATCTAGAGTCAAGCAGAGAATTTTTACCGCACTGGAGACTGTTACCCAAGAAATACTGCAGCGTGTTTGAGAGAAACAAGACTACCGACTTCAAGTGCCATATCTCAGGCAGTGTGCATATTGAACATTTGTGATAATGATTCATGAAATTCATATACATTTGATTTTCTCATACAAATATGAAGTAATAAACCTTATATTGTTTATCATTAAGCCTGCTCAGTTCCATCTGTCTTACATATGTAGTTTCTGTTATATTTACATCTCATATGATAAAAAAATTTAAGCACCCTGTTATGTAAATACACATATACATATATATTCATATGTATATAAATATATACATATATATACATATGTATACATATGTATTATATATATATAATATATATGAAATATATATTATATCTATATATTTATATATATATATATTTACATATATATTTACACATATATATGTAATATATATGAAAAAGTTGGATAAAAGAAACCCTTTAGGGGTTCTCTTTGCCAATATTTTCATGGTCTCGGTAGAGGAAATAGTCTTCAGCGAAATTAGCTAACCCAATATTTACTGTAGATATATTGATGATATTTTTGTCTAAACTGATTCCCACTAAGACCTTGAAACCTTGAGGAGGAAGCTCATGGAGGTGGCGGGGATTGATTTCACTGTCGAGCATAGTGAAAGTGGTTCCCTCCCCTTCCTGGACGTCCTCCTCAAACAGACTAATTGCTCATTTTCTTCCAGTGTGTATGTTAAGGACACCAACCCCGGACTATGTATGAGCGGAGAAAGTGAGTGCCCCCAAAAAGTACAGAAACTCCACCATCAGCACCCTTTTTAAAAGAGTTCTTAGCCATTGCTCTTCTTGGCCAGATACTCAGAAGAAGATAGACAGAGTCCACCAACTTCTAATCAATAATGGATACTCCAACAATGAAGTCTAATCTACACTAAGAAGAGTTATTGACATCTGGTACCAAGAACCTCATCACACTGCCACAGAACATGAAGGAACTACACCCCGCATAATCTATGTGTCCCACATATCCAATATACATAAAAATGATGAGAAAATAAAATAAAAAACATTATTAAAAGAAACGTGACCCCCACGAAAGAACGTAGCAAATTATCACTCATCATTTATTACAGGAACAAGAAAACATCTTCTCTAATTCTGAGAAATCACACCGCCCCAAAACCTCATGGAATACGTCAATCCCACGTAGTGTACAAATTCACTTGCCCAGATGAGAACTGTACGCCCCTATCTACCTACATGGGAAGGACAACTACCAACCTGTCCAGAAGAATGACCCTTCACCTACAACAAGGACCTAAACAGCACCTTTGGACCCACCATAGACGCCATCTCGACAGGGAAACCATGATACATAATACTGAAATCGTCGCAGAGAAGAAGGACCTCCGACGTCTGACCATCTTGGAGGCTGTGATTATAAAACCCATTATTAATGTACAAACGAATGATTTCTCCCTCCTCCCCAACATAAAGCCTACACGTAGGAGACATTTGTTCACAAAAATAGAGCCGCCGCATCGGAAAACACCCATGCACACACAACCCACAGAGGTTCAAAACAAGCACCCCGCAGAGGACAAAATGCCATGCCTTAGACGATCGGATAGGCTGAGGAATCAACCAAATAGAGCCAGCCAAGCAGAGGAGAGTCAGCGATCTCTCCAAGTCTTACCTTTATTCATTTTTATACCCACCATTAACATACTTCCCGTCATTCCAACTGAAGATGCAGAACGATCTGCGAAAAGTCTTGGATTTATTCTACTGTGTTTTGTTTACTTTCATTTATTGTGTGTAAAACATAGACTTCTGTGTTATTATATGTTCCCAATGTCAATTGGAAATTTGCTTCTTCTTCTCTCTTTTCCTCAGAAATCTACTTTGCGAAAGCTAGAAAGCATACGAAAGAAATTAATTTCTAATGAATTTGCTGTCATTTTCAATCGAATACATATATATTGACTTCTTCTCCTCTCTTTTCCTCAGAAATCTACTTTCCGAAAGCTAGAAAGCATACGAAAGAAATTAATTTCTAATGAATTTGCTGTCATTTTCAATCGAATACATATATATTGACTTCTTCTCCTCTCTTTTCCTCAGAAATCTACTTTCCGAAAGCTAGAAAGCATACGAAAGAAATTAATTTCTAATGAATTTGCTGTCATTTTCAACCGAATACATACATATATATATATATATATATATATATTTATTTTATATATATGTTTATATATATATATAAGTATATATATATATATTTATATATATATACATATATATGTATAAACATATATGTATATATATATATGTATATATATACATATATATATGAATATCTAGGGAGCAGATTCTCTTGTATGCATGTGTTGTTAAAGTCGACAGCATTAAGGAGGTTGTTAATCTTCTTATGGGTATTTTCCAGATTTCTAACCAATACTCTGCCATTTGGAGGGTGAGCATAAACCAAGTTTCCAAAATGATTCATTTATTCATTCAACGTTTCGTCTACGAAGATACATCATCACGAAAATCTGTAACAAAGATAATACCGACATACAGAATTAAAGAAAAAAGGTGTTAACCTAAACAAAATTCACAATAATGGGAATAGATGACAATAAATCAGCAATAAAACAAATCTTATCTCAATACCAGGGCCGTTGGGGACCGCCACTTACAAAAATTAAAGGTCCAAAGAAATGACGAAGGAAATCGTCGGTAGGTGACTTATATATACGAGCCCAGCCGGCTTGGGTGGTGGAAGGGGTAGAGAGGGGGATTAGGGGAGGGGCTTAGTTTCTCGTTAAAGACGGGAAGAAGAGGGTCGGGGAGAGGGAGGTTGGGCTGGTTAGGGGGTTGCGAGGTCGGTTGGGGGGGATGGATGGAGTGGGTGAGAGGAGGTGGAGGGGGGTTGGGGCGTGTGGTCACGGGTGGAGATGGCTTCACTGCATTATTAAACAAACCAATGACGGAAATCATGTTGCTTTGGATATTTATTATAGGGCGATGTTTATAAGGGAATGTGTGTGTGTGTGTGTGTGTGTGTGTGTGTGTGTGTGTGTGTGTGTGTGTGTGTGTGTGTGTGTGTGTGTGTGTGTGTGTGTGTGTGTGCGTGTGTGTGTGTGTGTGTATTCACTTGGTCTTTTTTTGGATCACGTGTTCGACTCGTGATCGACAGCTATTTCCCTCCTGGAAGAGAGCTCAGCTCGTAGGTCCGATCTATGGGTAATGCTATGACCTTGCACACACACACACCCCCAACTCCCCGCCCACGAGAGTTGGAGTAACACCCCTCAGCGCTGCGATACTGATATTATTTCAGCCCCGGGCGAGGATCGAACCCGGACCTCCGTAGTGGCAGGACAGAGTGTGTGTGTGTGTGTGTGTGTGTGTGTGTGTGTGTGTGTGTGTGTGTGTGTGTGTGTGTGTGTGTGTGTGTGTGTGTGTGTGTGTGTGTTTGTTTGTGTGTGTGTATGTGTGTGTGTGTGTGTGTGTGTGTGTGTGTGTGTGTGTGTGTGTGTGTGTGAGTGTGTGTGTGTGTGTGAGTGTGTGTGTCTGTGTGTGTGTGTGTGTGTGTGTGTGTGTGTGTGTGTGTGTGTGTGTGTGTGTGTGTGTGTGTGTGTGTGTGTGTGTGTGAGTGTGTGTGTGTGTGTGTGTGTGTGTGTGTGTGTGTGTGTGTGTGTGTGTGTGTGTGTGTGTGTGTGTGTGTGTGTTTGTGTGTGTGTATGTGTGTATTTACCTAGTTGTATTTTACAGGAAGGGGAGCTATGCTCGTGGTGTCACGTCTTCATATCTCATTCATCTAAACTGTTTTTAAATTTATGAATTGTTTTTTGTTCCAAATGTTCATTACTCTGTGGGGAAAGCTGTTCTTTTTTTCAGGTCCCTTCTATAACTGTCTTTCTTGATTTTTTTTTTTTTTTTTTTTGTCATCTTGTATTTCTACTATCCCATTTTATTAGATCCTCGCTATCAATAGTTTCTATGCCTTTCATTATTCTATAAATAGTTATCAAGTCTCCTCTCTCTCTTTTTTGTTCTCATGTCTGTAGTTCAAGTTTTGTTAGTCTCTCTTCATGTGATAGTTCTGAGAGTGTTGGTGCTAATTTTGTATTTGCTCTTTGTATTCTTTCAAGTTTTGTTTTTGTACTTGGTGACCACATCGTCGCTGCATATTCCAATCTTGGTCTTATCAAAGTGATTAGTATTTTCTTCACCATTTCTTCGTCTAGGTATGTAAAATCTACTATGATTGTTCTTATTAAGGTATAAGTTTCGCCAAATACTTTGTTTATATGCTTCTCAGAGGACATATTATTCATAATAATAACTCCCAGGTTCTTCTCATTTTCTATTTTTTTATTTCTTTGTCTTCCAATTGATATGATCCCACTACTCTTTTTTGGGTCTTCCAAATTCCATTATACTACACTTCTTGGTATTGAGTTCTATCCCCCACTTCCTACTCCATTCCCATACTTTATTGAAATGACTCTGTAGCGACTCACAATCATCTTCAGTGTTCACTTTTTTCAAAAATTTTGCATCATCCGCAAAGAAACTCATATAACTTTCAATTCCTTCATCCAAATCATTGATATATATAGCAAACATTATTGGGGCCAAAACTGTCCCTTGTGGAACACCACTTATCACTAAATCCCAATTAGTGTGTTTGTCTCTTATTACCACTCTTATTTTTCGTTCATGCAAGAAGTCTTCCATCCACTTCAGTAGTTTGTCCTGTATTCCTCCTGTAGTTTCAAATTTCTTTAGCAACTTCTTATGTGGCACCTTATCAAAAGCTTTTTTCATATCTAGAAATGCACAATCAGCCCATCCATCTCTTTCTTGTATTACATCTATTAGCCTTGAATAGAAATATATTAAGTTTGTGAGGCATGATCGTCCTTGTCGAAATACAAATTGTCTCGGATTTAGTATGTCGTTTTTTCCAAATGTTTAACCCATCTAGTTTTGACCATTCTTTCACATATTTTAGCTATCGTACTTGTAAGAGAGACCGGTCTATAGTTAGTAGGGCCTTCCTTGTTTCCCTTTTATATATAGGTACTATATTTGCTCTTTTCCAATCATCTTTCAATGAACTGTATATTAGGCTATGTATTTTGTCTGTTAGTTCATTCCTGCATTCTTTCAAAATCCAGTTTGCCATTTCATCTGGTCCATGCTATTTTCTGACATCGAGATTATTCAAGTGTTTCATTATTTAATTTTTTGATACTTCTATCTCTTTCATAGGGGGAACTCTCTCTTCCCATTCGATATCTCTAGATTGTATGCTCTCCCTTGTAAACACCGATTTAAAATGCTTATTCATAATATCTGCCATTTTTTATTTCCTCTGTGTATTATGACTACTCCTTGTCGTAGTTTCCCTAAGTCTTGTTTGCTTTTCAGTTTGTTGTTTACAAATCTGTAAAATAATTTTGGTTGATCTTTATATTTTTCTATGACATCTTTTTCGTACTTTATCTTTTCTTCTCTGCACACTTGTACATATTCATTTCTTTAACCAGCATATATTTTAAAAAATTTCAGGTTTTTTTGTCCTTTTTCCATTTTATCCAATCTTTATCACTTTTGTCTTTTAATTCCCTACAAATTTTGTTGTACCAGCACTTTACATATCCCTTTTCTTGTTATTGTCTTGGCACATACTTTTCCACTCCTACTTTATAAATTTTTGTCAAAATACTCCATTTCTCTTCTACTGTTGTATCCTCTTTGTGTATTTTTTCCCAGTCAGCTTTTTGAAAGAATTCTTTAATTTTGTCAAATTATATTTTCTCATTCATCTATCTTCCCTTTCCATATTGTTCGTTTTTTTATGTATTTTTCCTCATTTAGTTCTAGTTCAACCAATATGTGGTCACTTACTCATTGGTGTTTTATTTTTTATCTTGTCCACTATTTCGGGTTCTGATATGATTATTAGGTCCAGTGTCGATGGTTCTTCCTCATTTCTATACCTAGTATTCTCTTGTATCCATTGCGTCATTGTACGTTCTATAATCATATCAAGTAGTAGATTTCCCCATAGGTCGTCTCCACCCTTCACTGTTATCTCTTTCCAGCAGATTTCTTTACAATTAAAGTCACCCATTATAATTATTCGTCCTCTATCTTCCATTATCTTAGTGATATCCTGGTGTCTTTTAACATATTTTTGTGTTTTCTCTCTTCCCACGAAGCCGTTTTAGGAGGCATATAATTTACTACAAACTTCCTGCTCTTCCTGTCTTTATCCTCCACTTCCATCGTAATCATCTCTACACTATTCTTTTCCTATGTGATATTCCTCACTTTTATATCCTTCTTAGTGAAGAACATAACTCCACCCCTTTTTTTACCTCTCTATTTCTAGTCCAACAATTATATGCACCATGTCGTACACTGTTGGGTGGTAGTGGACCTTTCAATTTTGTCTCTACAATTCCCATTATGTCCGGTTCTTTTTCCATTAGGTAATCATTCAGTTCGTTCAAGCCTGTCATTAATCCATCTATATTTGTGTAAGACACTTTTAATTATCTGCTACTTCCATCGTGTTTTCTGATTATTTTCCGTTTTTCTCTGCTATGAACCATTTCCTCACTTTCATATTCACTACTCTCCAATAGAATTTCTCTTTTTCTGTCTCTGTTCTTTTCTCGTTTTTTTTTTTTAGCTTTTAGTCTTTTTGTTTTCTCATCCTCTCTTTCCTCTTTATGTATTTCTCTTTTTATCCATACCTGTTTAAATTGCTCACTGTCTGCTAGTTTCCCTGTTTTTGCTAAGATATTTTCTGCTGTCGTTTGTGACCTTAATTGGTCTGGTCTTATCAGTATTATATTTCCAGAGCCTATACATTTCTTCTATTTGTTTCCCTATTTCTGTTTTATCTTCTTGAACTACTTCTAATATACTATTTACTTTTTCCTTTTCCTCGTTTATTCTTGTAGTCCTATTTAGACTATACTTCTCTTCCATCCCTAATATAATTATAGACTTCTTTTTACCTACTAAGTCTCTTCCTATATTCTCCTTCTCTCTCGTCACTTTCATAACTGTGCTTTTAGTTTGTTCTTTCATCTGTTGTTTCAGTATATCTCTAAATTCAATTTTGTTATTCTCCTGAACCTTTTTCCACCCTCTTACTTCTTTTGTTATGAACTCTTTGTTTTCTTTATTTTTCCCCTTTAAATCCTCATTCTCTTCCTTTACTTCTCTTAATTGTCTTTTTAATTCTTCTACTTCTTTAGTTAGATTTTGATTCTCTTTTCTTAGTTCTTCCAGTTGGTCAACTTTCTCGGCACCTAGGGTTAATTGATCAAACCTAACCTTCTATTCTTCTTCTTTTCTCTCTCTCTCTCTCTTCTAGATTTACTAGTCGGGGGAGGTTGTCCCCTCCTCCCTTTTTAAATCCATATAAGCAGTTATCATCTCTTTCCATTAAGCTGCTATTATCTATATTTCTGCTCTTCACACCTCTGCTTTCTTGTTGTTCGTCTGAAAAGTGGCTAATGAAATTTAACACAAGTAAATGCAAGGTAATGCACATAGGTAAAAGTAACAGTAAGTACGATTACAACAAATTTGGAAATTCGTTAACAAAAGTGGATAGTGAAAAAGATCTCGGCCTAATTATCAGTAACGACCTCAAACCATCCAAACAGTGTATTTCAGCCTCTGAGAAAGCAAATAAGATTCTAGGACTGATTGCGCGATCTATTGATTTCAAAAGTCCATCACTCATCAACAAGCTATATAAATCATTAGTTCGTCCACATTTGGAATATGCTGTTTCCGTATGGTCACCGAATCTCATTAAAGACATTGACAGACTAGAAAAAGTACAACGGCGAGCCACAAAACTGATTTCAAATATCATAAATAAATCATACGAAAATCGACTAAAACATATAAATCTGTTTTCCCTAAAAAAGCGTAGACTCGGTTTTTTAAATTTTAAATGGAATTGTTAACATCAAAAGTGACAAAATTTTTACATTGAATGAGAATCAGACAAGAAACAATGGTCTCAAACTGTCCGGAAATAGATTCAATTTGGAAGTAGGTAGAAACAACTTTACCAACCGTGTAGTTAATGAATGGAATAAACTTCCTGCACAGATAGTGCAATGTAGTTCAGTTCGAAGCTTTAAGAATCATTAAGATAAACACCTAAGTAAGATGCTGTAATGATTATATTTTATTTTATATTATTTGTTTTTGTTTTGTTATCATTTGTCTGTCTGATTTTCATTTGTTATTATAGTGCAGCGGATTGGCCAACATATTGTGCACTTTTTGATAAAAGTACCAATTTTGGCACAGAGGTAGACCGATATATTATAAACAAATTTGGATGTGGAGCCATCGGCCAACTGCCCCCTGGCGACCGTGGCGGCCATTTTCCAAAATGGCCGCCAGCGGACACCCGAAAAACGAAAGAAGTTGGATAAAGTTTGCTGCTGAAGGTTTTAGTTAATGTTTATTGAATTGTTTTTAATCAAAACATGCCAGATAGTTATTAAGTCATATTTTAGGAGATGCTCCTATATTAATTTACATATTTATGCTAATTACAGATGAAATGGCGACAGGCAAAACCATAATCAAACATCAAATACTAACATTACTAACACCATTGCATATAATTATCATGTTAATTAACGCATCAGTAATGCCGAAAAGTTCACTGTTATACAGTTCCAGTATACTGCCAAAGTTACGTAAGTTATGCAAAGTTCAGAACCTTCGTCTTCATGCGACTTCAGTTCTGAGAGCACTCCCCGTCGCAAGCACACAGTGGTTTGCATTGCAGACTGGCCTTCTTGCACTTGCACTTTTTCACGCAGCCCTCCTTGCATTTGCAAGAGACGAGCTCCCTACAGATCTTGGATGCTTCGGGTAGCGTTGTCCACAAAGGTTCATCCACGCCGCTGGTCTTGTTCCAACCCCAGTCGTTTGGTGATGGCAGTGTTGGTGAAGGAACCAGGGCCTGACCCCAGACATGTCCGCCCTGGTACACTGCTCGTCGGACGTGCTGCTCCAGGGCTGCCCTTGTCGGTGGAATCAGCTGGACGTTGCTTTTCTTTGCAAACAGTTTGCGACGTGCCTTGACGATATCGGTTGCGGTGCTTGTTCTGTCGTAAAGCAGTATGATGAACCTCTCAATGGTGTGCATGGCGTCTTCATTAATATGATCCGGTGCAGTTGAGAGAAGAGTGAGTGCCTGGGTCAGCTCAGGTAGAGCTGTCCAAACTGCCCATGCTGTCCTCTTTCCATGTCCGGCGAAGCTGGAGACCGTGTCGCAGCCCGTCAAAGCATGAAACATCGGTAGTGCCTGAGCTTTTTCAGGACCCAGAGCCCGAGCAATCTCATGGGCTGCCAAGAATTGGAAAGTCTTCCCCATGCCGAAGGACACCCACACTTCTGTTTCTTCATTCTGGGTGCGTGCCAGAGCCACTGCCAGGACAACCACATCAGTGTCAACTGTGCGGATAAGGACCTTCTTGTGGCCATTGTGAGCAGCGTGGGCGGCATGCAACATCATGCGGCTGTCGGCCTCCTCGTGGTTGCAAGGAGCCAGGGCTGAAGTATCCAGATGCGGTGGCTTTCTCAAGACATCATCCCCTTTAGTGATGACGAGCTCCTTGTCTGCAAGCCGGAGTGAGTCGTATAAGACGCCAGAGAGGAAGTTGAACAACTCGGTCTTGTTCTCGTAGACTCTGAGGAAGCTGGCCCAGTCCCCGGGTATAGTTGCACTACCCACCACTCGTGTTCTAACCCCTTTTCCCCGCTTGGCTCTTGCCGTACCCTTCAACGAGTCTGCAATGTAGCGGTCCCACACCAGGTCCAGTCGCGTGGATTTATGAAGTTTTGAGAGTATGTAAGGCACAAAGACTTGCTTGGCATACTCGTTGAAGGTTTTTGCTGTAGCAGGCTTCAGTAACTGGATGATGACTGCTCCATCTAGGACAATGCAGCTGGTTGGAGGAACCTCAGAACGGGGCTGACTGAAGTCTTCTAGACAAGTGAGAAGATCACTCTTTACACCAAGCCGGATGCCACCGCCGTCCGATAGTGCAGGCGGGCAGGCTTGGTTTTCATGTTAGAAGAATTCATCTAGATTCCCATCCCGGTTCTGGCACCCGATATACAGACGAGAGAAGAGGTCCACGTCGTTCTTGAGGGATTTCATTTGCTGCTTGCCCTTTGCCTGAGGTTTTGTAGCAGGCTGACCGAATATTATGAGCTTGTTTCTGTGGATGGCATCTTCTATGGGTTTCGTTCTCTCCACCAGGCGTTCTCTGACGAATTTGTCAAACTGCTCCTGTTCCAATTTATGTGCACGACGGAGGGCGTCTACAGCTCCAGGTGGCGCGATCTCCTTGGTGTCGAGTACCAGCAGATCTTGACTATCCTCCTCAAATAGATTCCCAAAGTCTTTCATCACTTTGATCATTGACTGTACGTCTTTTAGGAAAGCAGTCTGCACACTCGATGAC
>NC_134813.1:6191093-6206093 GCF_046742065.1 Oratosquilla oratoria
TTACTGAGAACCTACTCCCCCCTCTACTAATATATATATATATATATATATATATATATATATATATATATATATATATATACACATACATACATATTGCTGATAACCACAAAAGAAACCGGAAATGAAACTACAAATCTCAAGCACTTTCGTGATATTTCACATCTTCAAGGGATTACAGAGGAAGAAAGTTACATATAGGTATATAAGAGGTATGAAAATTAACTGGTAAAGGTACAGACAATACACACTGAGAAAATGTAACAAAAATTAAAATGCATAAAATCCAATTATTTTTGAAAAGATGTAATGTGATTACAAATAATGTCAATGATAGAATTACCTAATTTTAAAATACCATTGCTAATAAGGATTACAAGGGATTACAAGGGCGGAGCATGCCGATAGGAGACCTTTTGGTCCATATATAGGTCGGATGCGAAAAAATCCTGATACATACATACATACATACATACATATACCAAGGCTTTTTCCCCCTTCCAAGGGAGGTAGCCAAAAGGGAAAGGCATAAAAACACTCCCACCCATTTCATCCCTAAATACACTCCACACCCCTCCCACCCTTCCTCTCATCTGAGCACCTCCTGGATGACGGGTCATCCCTGCACCCTGCCCACCGCCCTGGGTCAGAAGCAGTGTCGCAAGACACAGTACATCCACAGCAAGGCCGCTTCATTAAATCGGCGACCCCCCCTCTCCGTCCCCCTTTGCATATAAGGCGAGGACGGGGAGAAATCCCTTCGGGCTGCGTCAAAATTTACTCACACATACTACCTCCCCACCCCACCCCCCCGCCCATTCCTCCTCATGCAGTCACAACATCATCCATATACAACCATTCTCCACTCACCTCTGTCTTCCGTCCTCTCCCTTCCTTCCTCAACAGACATTCCCCTCTTCCCCAAAGCCCCCTTCACCCCATCCATCCACCTCATCATAGGACGTCCCCTCATGTTCACTCCCTCCACATCTGCCTTCCATACCTCTTTTACTAGTCTTTCTTCACTCATTCTTTCCATGTGTCCAAACCATCCTAATATTCTTTCATCAACCCTATCTCCCAAATCCTTTTTTACCCCTGTTCTCCTCCTCACCTCCTCATTTCTCACTCTATCCAGCCTAGTAACCCCCATCATACTTCTCAGACACCTCATCTCAAACACATTCAAACTCCTTCTCTCTTCTTCTCTTATGTTCCACGTTTCTGCCCCATACAGTGCTGTTGGCACAATCACTCCTTCATACAGTCTCCTCTTCGCATCCATTCCCAAATGTCTATTCCTCATTACACTCTTCAGTCCACCAAGCCATTTACTCGCTTCTCTCAATCTACATTCTACCTCCACCTTCACTCCACCTTTTCCTGCTACACTTGCACCCAAGTATCTAAAACTATCCACTTCCTCCAGTCGCTCTCCCTTAATGTTCACTTCCAGTCTACTGCCACTTTCACCCCTTGTACATCTCATCACCTTACTTTTACCCACATTTATCTTTAGCTTTCTTCTATCACATACTCTCCCAAACTCTGCCACCAGCTTCCTCAATCCCTCCTCTGACCCTGCCACAAGCGCAGTGTCGTCCGCAAACAACAGCTGGCTCACCTCCCACTTTTCTCCATTTTCTTTAACCATCTCCAATCCCTGACTCACTACCCTAGCATTCACCTCTCGCACCACCCCATCCATGTATAAGTTGAACAGCCAGGGCGACATAACGCATCCTTGACGCAGTCCCACCTTTACTTCAAACCACTCACTCTCTCCATTTCTAATCCTAACACATGCTCTACTACTCTCATAAAAACTCTTGACAGCTCCCAAAAGCTTTCCTCCTATCCCATAAATCTGCATAACCTCCCACAGTGCCTTTCTGTCTACCCTATCATAAGCCTTTTCCAGATCCATAAAAGCCCAAAAAACATCCTTCCCCTTTCCTATAGCTTTCTCACATATCTGTCTTACCACAAAGATCTGATCTACACAACCTCTACCCGTCCTAAATCCACACTGTTCCTCACCAATTACTCCTTCTGTTCCTCTCCTAATCCTCTCAATTAAGATCCTCCCATAAGCCTTCCCTACTACACTCAACAGGCTAATCCCTCTGAAATTACTACATTCACACTTGTCCCCTTTTCCCTTGTAAAGAGGAACTATACAGGCACTACTCCAGTCCTCCGGTACTCTACCCTCTCTCCAGCAAACATTAAATAACCTCACCAACCAGTCCACCATCACTGAACCTCCCTTTTTCAGACATTCTGCATGACATCCATCCAGACCAGATGCCTTACCTGCTTTCATCATCTTTACAACTGCCTTCACCTCATCCTTCCTTATTTCTCCTCCATTCTCCTCACTCATCACTCTCATTTTCTTCGCATTTCCCACTGCAGCTATCTTTCCTTCCCTATCCTCCTTCACATTCAGCAACTCCCTAAAATATTCTGCCCATCTTCCCCTCACTGCCATCTCTTCCATTATCATCTCTCCATCTGTACCTTTTACCTTTTCTTCCCTACTTAATTCGCCTCCTCTTCCTCTCTTAATTTCTTTCCAAAACATCTTTTTATTACTTTCAAAATTTTCTGTCATACTCCTACCCCATTTCACATCTGCTCTCCTCTTTGCCTCCTTTACCTTTTGCTTTACTTCTCTTTTCTTTTCTTTTCTTTTCCTGATAATAATAATAAATAAATAAATAACAACTATAATAATGTAAGTATCAGATGAGATACATAAATAAACGCATAGGCACAGTAAAACAACAAACAAACAGGTAAATAGCAAGTAATAATAAATTGACATATAACTAATAATAAATGAGAATCAAACAGATAAATGATAACAAAACAAAAACAAATAATATAAGATAAATAATAATCATTACAGCATCTTGCTTAGGTGTTTATCTAAATGATTTTTAAAGCTTCGAACTGAACTACATTGCACTGCCTCTGCAGGAAGTTTATTCTATTCATTAACTACACGGTTGGCAAAGTTGTTTCTACCCACTTCCAAATTGAATCTTATTCCGGACTGTTTGAGACCATTGTTTCTTGTCTGATTCTCATTCAGTGTGAAATTTTTTTCACTTTTGATGTTGTCAATCCTCTTTAGAATCTTAAAGACCTGTATCAAGTCACCTCTGAGTCTACGCTTTTTTAGGGAAACAGATTCATATGTTTTAGTCGATTTTCGTATGATTTATTTATGATATTTGGAATCAGCTTTGTGGCTCGCCGTTGTACTTTTTCCAATCTGCCAATGTCTTTAATGAGACTCGGTGACCATACGGAAACAGCATATTCCAAATGTGGACGAACTAACGATTTATATAGCTTGTTAATGAGTGGTGGACTTTTGAAGTCAAAAGATCGCGCAATCAGTCCTAGAATCTTATTTGCTTTCTCAGAGGCTGAAATACACTGTTTGGATGATTTGAGATCGTTACTTATAATTACACCGAGATCTTTTTCACTCTTCACTTTTGTTAACAAATTTCCAAATAAGTTGTAATCGTACTTACTGTTATTTTTACCTATGTGCATTACCTTGCATTTACTTGTGTTAAATTTCATTAGCCACTTTTCAGACCATTGCTGTAATCTATCAAAATCTTCTTGAATATCTAACTGATTTAAGTGATCATTTGCCATTCCGCACAGTTTTGTATCATCAGCAAATTTGGAAACAGTAGATTTTAGTCCATGGTCTATATCATTTATATATACTATGAATAGAACTGGCCCAAGAACGAAACCCTGAGGAACTCCACTTGTAACATTGTTCCATCTAGAGGTTTTTCCATTTAAAACAACTCTCTGTTTTCGATCATTTAACCAATTACTAGTCCAACTTAATAGGCTTCCAATTATTCCATGCAAAGCTAATTTAGTAAGTAGTCTTTCGTGGGGGACGGTAACAAAAGCTTTTGCAAAGTCAGATTTTTTTTTTATCGTACAACTTTTAATTATGTTCCAATTGGCAAGCGAATCACAAGACATAATAGATGAAGAATTAGAGCAATATATACGATGATCAAAATCTCTCGTGTATAAACAGCGCACTAGACTCTTGTGGTGTGTTTACGCTGTACTTGTTGAGAGTTCCTTGACCGTTTGCCCAAGGTTATACTTTTTCAATCTCTGCAGGGGATCTTGTATATGCAGTCACTTGAGACATTAGGTGAATTTTTAATATTAACTTTTTAAAAGTATATGAATTATTAAATACTACTTTAATATTCCATGTTTTTAGGTGGTGAGGAACTTGAGCTAGATTGGATCATGTGGTTTTGTGATCTTTTTTCATTATGAACACGCGACTCTTCCAGAACTTTTGTTTTGGTTACCCTAGACTGTGTCCATTCCTCACAACTTTTTCTTCTTCTCCGACTAAAGCACATAGAAAAAAGTTGCAATTAAAATTCCTACAAAATTGTCTCCATCCTGCCTCAACGTCTTTTGGATATGGCGGTTCGTCCCTTTCATGACTTTCAATACACAATTTTAAAGAAACACAGAGAAATTTAGGATATTCAAGTCAAAGAAGGCTTTTGGATATCCAAGAAAGATAAACAAGCTTTCTACAATACTACCCTAAGTTGTTGGAAAGATATACTGCCGGACTATTGTTTTGAACGACTTAAAAAAGACCGTCATATACTTCAAAACTATTTGACCTGTATGTTGGCTAACTTGATTAAGAAAAATGAGTGGACAAAGAATGTCAATCCTAATTTTGTAGTGAACTTATCGGATAAAGAATTTAGTGAGGATGTCTCGGTTGCATTTGGCTACGGGTTAAAATTTGGTTATTCAAACAAGGAACTGGTCTATACTGTAATCTTGGGGAAAAGAACATTTGTAAAGGTATTGTTTATGCTTCATTGAATAATCCACGTTTACCTGATTGTCCAGATAGGATTATGAAGGCTTTAAGAGCTCCCAAAAGAGATAATGATTACATATTACTAGGGCAGATAAAACAAACGCGGTAGTTATTTTAAACAGGGATGACTATTTGGCTAATATGAGTGATCTTCTGTCCGATGATTTTACTTATACTAAACTTCAAATTAATCCTCTCAATAAGGAGAACAGTCATTTTAATAAGATACTGAAATCTGTGTTAAAGGGAAAAAACGGTTTAATCAAACGTGTTTTGACCATTACGCCTTCTCTCCCTTATATGTATTGTATGGTCTTGTAAAAACACACAAACCTGGAAACCCTATAAGACAAATTATTACCTCAGTGAAATCCATCTCAGATAATTTATCAAAATGGCTGGTATCTTTACTCAGTCCTTTGGTTGGTAAAATTTCCATTTAAATTTCCAATTTAGCTTATCAAACTATGTATTAAAGGTTGTAAATTTTTTTGAAAATATAATATTAAGTGAAATTTTGCCACCATATGCTATCTGGTATAGATATGTTGACGATGTTTTTTCCCTGTGTCCCAGCTCTATTGATTAGATTACATTTTTACAATCTCTGAATAATTTAGTTTTATTATTAAATTAGAAAGAAATGGCACGTTGCTATTTTTGCATTATGTATTATATACTATATATTACATATTATATATTATATATTATATACTATATATTATATATTATATATTACATATTATATATTATATATTATATATTATATATTATATATTATAAATTAAATATAATATATTATATATTATATATTATATATAAAATATTATATATTATATATTATATATTAAATATTATATGTTATACATTATATATTATATTATATATATATATACTATATATTATATATCATATATTTGTATTATATATCATATATTATATATTATATGTTATATATTATATATTATATATATATTATATATTATATATTATATATTATATATTGTATATTACATATTATATATTATATATTATATATTATATGTTTTATATTATATATTATATATTACATATTATATATTACATATTATATATTATATATTATGTATTATATATTATATATTATATATTATATATTATATATCATATATTATATATTATATATTATATAGTATATATTATATACTATATATTACGTATTATATATCATCCGGAAGGTGCTCAGATGAGAGGGAGGGTGGGAGGGGTGTAGAGTGTATTTGGGGATGAAATGGGTGGGAGTGTATTTATGCCTTTCCCTTTTTGGCTACCTCCCTTGGAAGGGGGAAAAAGCCTTGGTATATGTATGTATGTATATATCATATATAATATATTGTATATCATATATTATGTATTATATATTATATATTATATATTATATATTATATACATTATATATTATATATATACATTATATTTCATATATATTCATTATATATTATATATTATATATTACACATTATATATTCTACACTATATATATTATATAATATATATCATATATTATATATTATATATATTGTATATCATATATTATGTATTATCTATTATATATCATATATTATATATTATATAGTGTATATTATATATTATATATTATATATTATATATTAAATATTACATATCATATATTATATATTATATATTATATACTATATATTGTATATCATATATTATATATCATGTACTATGTATTATGTATTATATGTTATATATTATATATTTTGTATTATGTATTATATATTATATGTTATATATGATATATGATATATGATATATCATGTATTATATATTATAAGTTATTATATATTATATATTATATATTATATATTATATATTATACATTATATATTATATATTATATATTAATATATTATATATTATATATTATATATTATATATTATATAATATATATTATATACTATATAATATATATCATACATTATATACTATATATCATATATTATATATATATAACATCATATATTATATATTATATATCATATATTATATATATTATTATATATTATACATTATGTATTATATATTATATATTATATATTATATATTATATATTATATATTATAATATATATTATATATTTATATATTATATATTATATATTATATATTATATATTATATATTATTATTTATACATTATATATTTTATATTATATATTATAATATTATATTATATATTATATATTTTATATTATATATTATATGTTATATGTTATAATATTATATATCATAAAATATACATTATATTATAATATATATATATATATATATAATATATTATTATATTTATTATATATTATATTATATATATATAATATATATATATTTATATATATATAATATATATTATATATTATATATATAATATATATTATATATTATATATTATAATAATATATATTATATATTATATATTATAATAAATATACTATATATTTATATATTATATATTATATATATATGTTATATGTTATATGTAATTATATTATATATCATATATTATATATCATATATTATACATTATACATTATGTATTATATATTATATATTATATATTATATATTATATATTATATATTATATATTATATATTATATTATATATTATATTATATATTATGTATTATTTTTTGTATTGTATATTACATATATATTATTATATATTACATATTACATATTATATATTATATATTATATGTTTTATATGATATATATTAAATATTATATATTATATATTATGTATTATATATTATATACTATATATTATGTATTATATATATATATATTATATATTATATATTATATATATATTATATATTATATATTATATATTAATATTATATATTACATATATATATTATATCAATATATATCATATTATATAATATATATAATATTATATATTATATATTATATATTATATATATTAATTATATATATATGTATTATGTATCATATATTATATTATATATTATATATTATATATATTATATTTTATATTATATTATATATTATATATTATATATATAATATTATATATTATATATATTATATTTAATATATATTATATATTATATATTATATATTATATATTATATTATTATATATTATATATATATATTATATATATATTATATCATATATTATATATTATATATTATATAATATATATTATATAATAAATATAATATTATATAATATATTATGTATATATATATTATATATTATATAATATATTATATATATATTATATATTAATATATTATATATATATAATATTATATATTATTATATTTTATATTATATATATATATTATATATTACATATTACATATTGTATATTACATATTATATATTATATATTATAGGTTTTATATTATATATTATATATTACATATTATATATTACATATTATATATCAAATATTATATATTATATATTATATATTATATATTATATATTATATATTATATATTATATATTTTATATTATATATTATATATTATATATTATGTATTATATACTATATATTATATATTATATAATATATATTATACATTGTATATATGTTTTTTATTATATATTATATATCATATATTGTATATTATATATCATATATGATATATTATGTATTATATAATATATATATATATATTATATATATGATATATTATATACTGTTATTCATATAATATACGTTATATATAATACGATATAAGTTATATTTAGATATTACATATCATATATTTTATATTAAAGATTATAGATTAATTTGTGTTTAGTATTACATATGACTATGTTCAACAAAAACCCACTGTGTTGGATAAGAAGAAATGAAATAAAATTAATTCCATATATTTCGATCACGGACTGTGATCCTCTTCAGTGGAATACAGAAAGGTAGAGCAAATGGCATGTCTTATATACAATAAAAATAAGGGACAAGGGTAGGACTCAGGTAGCATCTAGTACTTTGCGGGGCAGGTCACCCGCCTTCACCAACGATGGTAACAATTTGTTGACTGCCCAGGTGGTGATGCAGTCAGGTGACCACTGTCCATATGACATATTAAAATTTGGAAATTTGTTAATCAGGGATGATTCTATTATTTTTCTTTTAAAACTGCATTTTGAATTAAAGATAATCTTTGCCTCATTCCAATCCATATGATGGCCTTCCTTGTCTACATGTTGGAAGACAGCGGAATTATGTTGTGCGTATTTAATTGAATTTTTATGTTCTTTCATCCTAGTATATAAATCTCTACCT
The DNA here is from genome assembly GCF_046742065.1 of Oratosquilla oratoria. NCBI lineage: Eukaryota > Metazoa > Arthropoda > Malacostraca > Stomatopoda > Squillidae > Oratosquilla > Oratosquilla oratoria. Next base: position 6,200,339 of record NC_134813.1, read on the forward strand.
GTTTGTCCCCAATATACATTGTTACAATCAGAGCAAGGGAGTTTATACACACCTTGATGTATTTCTTCTCTAGGTCTTTGATGTACATTGTTTAAGAAAATAGTCAATGTACATCAAAGACCTAGAGAAGAAATACATCAAGGTGTGTATAAACTCCCTTGCTCTGATTGTAACAATGTATATTGGGGACAAACAGGTAGAGATTTATATACTAGGATGAAAGAACATAAAAATTCAATTAAATACGCACAACATAATTCCGCTGTCTTCCAACATGTAGACAAGGAAGGCCATCATATGGATTGGAATGAGGCAAAGATTATCTTTAATTCAAAATGCAGTTTTAAAAGAAAAATAATAGAATCATCCCTGATTAACAAATTTCCAAATTTTAATATGTCATATGGACAGTGGTCACCTGACTGCATCACCACCTGGGCAGTCAACAAATTGTTACCATCGTTGGTGAAGGCGGGTGACCTGCCCCGCAAAGTACTAGATGCTACCTGAGTCCTACCCTTGTCCCTTATTTTTATTGTATATAAGACATGCCATTTGCTCTACCTTTCTGTATTCCACTGAAGAGGATCACAGTCCGTGATCGAAATATATGGAATTAATTTTATTTCATTTCTTCTTATCCAACACAGTGGGTTTTTGTTGAATCTTTACGAATGTGTTACGACATTACTTTATAGTTATATGACTATGTGTAATACATTTTAAATAAATATGTTATATTTTTACATTACAAAATACATCTTATGTGTTATAGTTGTTATATCATACATTACTTTTTAGGAACCCTATTGTTTGTTGATAATTAGAATTATATTTTGAATACTAATTTTAGATTTCAATATGAAATTCTTTCCTTGTTTTATTTTTCATTATGAAGTATTCAAAACTAGGTTAGATGACGTCATCTCGATTGGGTTGTAGTTTTTATGGTTGTCATATCATATATAGTTTGTCATATTATTTATAACTTTTTAGAAACCCTATTGTGTGTTTATAATTAGAATTCTATTTTGAATAGTAATTTGGTAATTCAATCTGAAATTCTTCCCTGGTTTTATTTTTTTGCTATGAAGCATTCAAAAGTAGCTTACATGACGTCATCTCGATTGGGTTTAGTAACACAGAAGCAAATCCCAACTTTCTGGACAGTTCACCTCGGCCATCGCCAGCAAGCAGACTGGACTGCCGACCCGTGCCACATACTGGCCTCAACTTTTGCTATAGCCAATCTCAACTTTCGTAGCAACTCGGTTAGCTTTCCGTGGAACTCAGGATCAACTGAGAGAGATAGAGACGGAGGAGTATCTGACTCGCATAGTGAGGAACCCTTTCATTGTTAGTAGACAGAGGAGGAAGGTCAAAAGACTGTCTATTACCAGTTGGCAAAAAAGTGAGACACAAAGTCTTGCGATTCGTGAGCCAAATCGAGAGACAGGTTATATTCAATATATAATAAGTTATAGGACCACTTGTTTTATTCTTGTTTATTATCATTTAATCAATTAATCATTAATGAAAATATTTAACTATTTATTTTTATATTATTTAATTTATACTTTAGTTAATTGATATATTTTTTTTATTAATGCATTAAATCAACATTTACGTGTTTATTTACTTCATGAACTTCATGTACTTATTTTCATACCTATGGATCCAAACAAACAAGCACACACACACACACACGCCGGTCGAAGTGACAACGAAGTTTGGACTCCGGAGAAATCTACAATTTTCGTGGATTTTAACGACGAGGAAGTGCCTGTGTTGTATTAATAGGGAAGGGGAAAGCTCGTGGTGTAGTGGGAAGGTAAAGAAAAAGGAGAAGGGGAGAGATTACTAAGGTAAATGGAAGGAAATGAGGAAGGGGACGAATGGGCCCAGGAGGTCAGACGGCATGTCAACAAGAGAAGGGTAGACGACAGTGGTGAAGTCGAAGAGATTGGTAAAAATGTAAAAATCAGAAACATAGATAAGAGCAGCGCAATGGAAGGTGAATATAATTATTTCCATGGATTTAATAAGGGAGGAAATGACAACCTCCCCCGACTAGTAAATCTAGAGGAGAAACTAAAAGAAATTAATGAAACATGGGAGGTTAGGTTCAACCAATTAACGAACTAAAGATGGAGAATCAAAACCTAACCAATGAAATAGAAGAATTATAAAGACAGTTAAGAGAAGTAAAGGATGAGAATGAGGAATTAAAGAGGAATAATAAAGAGAATAAAGAGTCCATAGCAAAAGAGGTAAGTACTTGAAAAAAAAAGTACAAGAGAACAATAAGATTGAATTTAGAGGATATAGTGGAACACCAGATGAAAGAACAAACTAAGGACACAGTTATTAAAGTGATGAGGGAGAAGGAGAATATAGTAAGAGCCTTAATGGATAAAAAGAATTGTGTAATTATATTAGGGATGGAAGAGAAGTATAATCCAAATAGGACTACAAGAATAAAGGAGGAAAAGGAAAAGGTAAATAAGATATTAGAAGTAGCTCAAGAAGATGAACCAGAAACAGGGAAAGAAATAGAAAAAATATAGACTAGGGAAATACAATACAGATAAAACCAGAGCAATCAAGGTTAAATTTAGGTCACAAACGACAGCAGAGAATATCTTAGCAAAAACAGGGAAACTAGCAGACAGTGAGCAATTTAAACAGGTATGGATAAAAAGAGAAACGAATAAAGAGGAAAGAGAGGAGGAGAAAACAAAAAGACTAGATGCTAAGGAAAAAATGAGAACAAAACAGAGTCAGAAAAAGAGAAATTCTATTAGAGAGTAGTGAATATGAAAGTGAAGCAGAGAAAACCAGAAGGGAAACAGAAAACACATTGGAAGTAGCAGAAAATTAAAAGTGTCTTATACAAATATAGATGGATTAATAACAGGCTTGAACAAACTGAATGATTACCTAATGGAAAAATAAACGGACATAATGGGAATTGTAGATACAAAATTGATAGGTCCACTACCACCCAACAGTGTACGACATGATGTATATAATTATTGGATTAGAAACAGAGAGGTAAAACAAGAGGGTGGAATCATGTTCCTGACTAACAAGGATATATAGGGAAAGGGAAAGAATGGAGTAGAGATGATTGTGGTGGAAGTGGAGGACAAGGATGGGAAGAGCAGGAAGTTTGTAGTAAATTATGTGCCTCCTAAAACTACTTCGTGGGAAGAGAAAGACCACAAAAATATTATAGAAGACACTAAATAAGATAATGAAAGGTAAAGGAAGAATAGTTATAATGGGTGACTTTAATTGTAAAGAAATCTGCTGTGAAGAGATGACAGTGAAGGGTGGAGCCGACCTATGGGGAAGTGTAGTACTTGATATGATTATAGAACATACAGTGACACAATGGATACATGAGAATACTAGGTATAGAAATGAGGAAAAACCATCGAGATTGGACCTAATAATCACATCAGAACCCGAAATAGTGGACATGATTGAATATAGGACACCAATAAGTAAAAGTGACCACATATTGGTTGAACTGGAACTAAATGACGAAAAAAAACCCGAACAATATAGCAAAGGGAAGATTGATGTATTAAAAAGAGAAATTACGAAATTAGCACCAACACTCTCAGAACTATTATATGAAGAGAGACTAGCAAAACTTAAAATACAGACATTGGAGCAGAGAAGAGAGAGAGGAGACTATTTATAGAATTATGATAGGCATAGAAACTATTGAGAGAGACGATCTAATAAAATGGTAGAAATACAAGAAGACGCGGAAAGAAAATCAAGAAGACAGTTATAGAAGAGACCTGAAAAAAGAACAACTTCCCCACAGAGTAATAGACGTTTAGAACAAGTTAGATGAGAATGTGGTGTTTGCAAAAACAATACATGAATTTAAAAACAGTCTAGATAATATGAGATATGAAGACGGGACAGAACGAGCATAGCTTTCCTTCCCGTAAAATACGACTAGGTACACACACACACACACACACACACACACACACACACACACACACACACACACACACACACACACACACACACACACACACACACACACACACACACACACACACACACAAACACACGGCAGTCGAAATGACAGCAAAGATTGGAACTCCAGGAATAACTTCAATTTTCTTGGATATAAACGACTAGGGAGTACTTGTGTTGTATTATTAGTGAAAAGAAATCTCGTGGTGTAGCGGGAAGGTAAAGAAAAAGGAGAAGGGGACGGATTACAGAGTGAAATAGAAGGAAATGAGGAAGGGGACGAACGGGCCTTGGAGGTCAGAAGGAATATCAACAAAAGGTGTGCAGACGATAGAGGTGAAGTCGAAGAGATTAGCAAAATGTAAAAATTAGATATGTAGATAAGAGCAGCGCAATGTAAAGTGAAGATAATTATTTCCATGGATTGAATGAGGGAGGAGATGACCCCCCCCCCCGATTAGCAAAAATGAACGAACAGTGGGAGGTTAGGTTCAGTCAACTTACACTGATCACACAAAGAGTTGATAAATTGGAAGAACTAAGGGAAAAGAACCAAAACCTAAATAAAGAAATAGAAGAATTAAAAGGACAGTTAAAAGAAGCAAATGATGACAATGAGGAATTAAAGAAGAAGAATAAAAAAAAGAGTCCATAATAAAAGAGGTAAGTGGTTGGAAAAAGGTTCAGGAAAATAGCAAAATTGAATTTAGAGATATAGTGAAACAACAGATGACGGAACACACTAAGGACACAGTTATTAAAGTAATTGGTAAGTCACTACAGCACTTGTTGTGGGATCGCCGTGTTCGAGTCCTTGACAGTACCACATTTGAATTTCTGTATGTCTGACTCCGTTAGGTCTCCCGATGTTGATGGCTTTAAATTAAAATGCATTGTGGTTGTTAAAATGTATCTTTAATCACTGGGACCCATTCAGTGTTGTACATATGTATATAGGTATGTATATATATATATATATATATATATATATATATAGTTACGACTACAGACTCGTCGTAGTGAAGATTTCATTCAGACGCACATGCGCGCATGTGCGTATGTGTACCTTGGACTATGCCGGCCGTTCCCACGGTAGGCTTGGTGGACTCTCTGCATCAAACCGTCAGTAATCGACGTATGAAGACTATCAAAGTGATGAATTTTCTTTATCGGACGTATTTCGTTCTTTTTTGTACTTTGTCAAACATATTTCATACATTGCATATAGATTTATGTATGTGTATTACCTTGTGGATCTATCTTGTCAATCTTAGGAATTGATTTACGTAAAATTAGAGAAATTGCATATCACCGTCGTTCTCGGACGCCGAAAGGCGCCGGTGTGAGAATCGACGTATGAAGACTGTTAAAGAGATGAATTCTACATATCAGACGTATTTCGTTCTTTTTTGTGCTTTGTCAAACATATTCCATACTTTGCATATAGATTTATGTATGTGTATTACCTTGTGGATCTATCTTGTCAATCTTAGGAATTGATTTACGTAAGATTAGAGAAATTGCATATTGCCGTCGTTCTCGGACGCCGAAACGCCGGTGTGGGAATTCATAGCTTACATGCGTTCTGAAAAAAATTACGTGTGAACGATTATTGAGGCAACAACGTTCCCCTAACTTACATTTATGTATGTATAGATTTTCATATAAAAACTATTAATTTTCTGCTTATCTAAGATTGACAAGGTAACTTTATCATATATTATTATGTATTCATTGATGTAAAGAATAT
>NC_134813.1:6216093-6238593 GCF_046742065.1 Oratosquilla oratoria
CATTAGGATGTAATGTCAAAGGACAAAATGTCGCGATGGGGTGTAATGACAGTGGAGGACAAAAGATCACGATGGGAAGTAACGATAGTGGAGGACAAAATATCACGAGAGGATGTAATGATAATTGAGGAGAAAATATCACGGTAGGATATAATGTCAGTGGAGGACAAAATATAATTTTAGGAAAGGATGCCGGACATAATGTCAATGAACGACGGGAGGCCGGCGTGAATCACGGTGACGTAGGGGGACAAAATGTACAAAAGAGATCGGATGACCGTGATCGACCAGATGTCCGTGATGGGGGTAATGTTAATTTTGCTGGGAGAAATGTTGGTGAGGCATTGAATGTCAAAGAAGGACCAACTAATATAGAGCGAGGTATAGATAAAAAACGAAATGATAATGTAAGACATGATATTGAAACTCAAAATGTGTCAAAAAGAAATAATCACGAGTTTCTTAAAACTATGTACTTTAATATTTAAAACTATGTACTTTAAGGGGGTCGTCGCGCTCGAAAACGAACTTCGTCAATTATGATCGGAAGTTCGCGAATTGTTAATATGTTATATATACATATACTGAGATGTTCACCACCAATTTTCATATCATTTGGTTGAAAAACAATGAAGTTATTAGTAAAAAACCGTTTTTGACCAATTACAAAAGTTCTATCTCCTCACTTATCCATTAACTGAGCATGCTGAAATAAATTCCACAAATGCTCCATAGCAATACCTAAAAAATCATTGTGGCGTTTTTGGAATTTCCTCTTAGTTTAGGAGAAAGATTTTTTTTTTTTAAACGTGTCATATTTTTTTTCAAAATGCAATATATCAACTTCTATCATGAAAAAAAAAATCCCCACAATATAAAGTTTGCAAATTTATTCAGCTTTCAAATGATCCAAACCCCATTAAAATCGCCCGAGTAGTTACGGAGGAGATAGAAAAAATGTAGAGAAAAGGGTAGTTTTGAGATATTGAGCTTTGAAGTTCAAAATACATTTCCTTGCATTTTTTTGTATTTTTCATTTCGATTTTTTTCTCTGCGCCAATCTTCATGAATTCTATGTCATTCACATGTTATTATAAAGTGTAGCTGGTACCTGATCCCCCGTTTTACGAGGTATCAGGAGGTCAGAAGGCGAGGGTTTCAGGAAGTGACGTCTCTCATTGTCTCCAGGTTTGCTTAAATCGGAGCTGAAAGATAGTTAGATAGAGATAGATAGACTTTATTTGGCAATGAATCAACGTTTTTGTCTTGTTCAAGTGCTTTTGTAATGATGGAATTGACTCTAACCAAGTGAGAAAGAAGATTATGTGTCCTTCCAAAGTTATGATCAATGACAGTCGCTCTTGTGATGAAAAAAAAGCACACGGAGCGTCATTTGTAGTCTCGTGATGTATGAAACGTATGCTCGATGGTTGCGGTGGCGTCATGTGAGAAACGAGGATAAGGGGGGCGGAGGAAGGGTTAACACATGTCCCGCTTCGCGCGTCGCGGGCTGGCGCAGCAGCAGCACTGTTCAAGGTCACTGCTATGAGTCGTCACCAGTATCTCAATGATTTTATTCAGTTTCTTAGCTTTCATGAAACACACGCTTCTTCTTCGAATGTTTAGGCATTCTTGAAATGATTATAGCTTCAAATAAAAGTAAATAAAAGTTCTATATATCTATCTATCTCCAAGGAACGAGAATTCGATTTCTCTCCACACTGATTCGCTCAACTTACGTACCGAGTGAACAGATCGCAGACTAGGATGTGTTTCCAAGTAGTCTATATTAGTAAATAACAAAATACAACGCATTTGTGCCATTTTTATTGCGATGAAATAACTTAATCGAACATTTGTGCAGCGAAAGTGTACTAGAAAGTGGGGGTGGGGGGCAGAAAAATAGCCATAACTCCTTTATTTTTTGGTATTTCGCTGAAATATTTCAGGACTGGCTTGCCAAAGGCCACTAGATGACAGGGAATTTTTTTTTTCGAATATTTCGATTTTTTTCGGAAATTTATCGCGACGACCCCAATGCTCGTAGTATTAGGAAAAAATTTCAAGAAATACAGGCGTATGTCAAAAGCGAAAATCTCGGTATGATAGGAATAACTGAGACATGATTAAATGGTACAGAGTCCGAAGCTGAATTTAATATTGCGGGATTTAAACACTTTCATCAGGATAGAAACCACAAGAAAGGTGGGGGTGTTCTGTTGTACGATAAAAACAATGGTCATGCTTGTGTTGTAAAGAAAGTGAAATAGGATGCATATGATAGTTTGTGTGTTGAGTTAACCCAAACAAATTAAAAAAAAATTAATATAGGTGTAATATATAGGCCAAAGACATTATCATTAGCAGACGACAAACTGTTATTTCAAGAACTGTTATTTCAAGAACTGTCTAGTTTCTGCAACCGGGATTTATTGATAATGGGTGATTTTAATTTTACTGACATTGATTGGATAACCCTTGAACATGGCCATATAGGTAGTCGCTTGATTGATTTTCTTGGTGACAATTACTTAATTCAGCATATAAAAGAGCCCACAAGATATGGAAACTTACTAGGTCTATTGATCACTAGCCGCGAAAGCATGGTAACTGATGTAGAAGTCGGTGAATCTGTTGCAAATAGCGATCACAACTTAGATTCAAACTCCTGCATTTTTTTTAGAATAGATACTTGTGTTTCTAAAATACCCGATTTCAGTACAGCTCAGCACGTCAGGAGCTTCAGCTTACAGATTGGGAGGCAAAATTAAAAGAAAGACCTTTAAATCAGATGTAGGAAATATTTCAAAATACGCTCACTAAGATGAGTCAAACTTACATTCCTTTTAAGAACAGACGTCCCCCAAATCAGTCTCGCCCAAAGTGGCTCGACAAAGAAACTGAAAAAAGTATTGCTAAAAAGAGACAGGCTTATAAGAAATAGAAGTACTAGGGTGCATCTGATGACTATGAAAGTTATGTATCAATACAGAGAGATTAAAAAAAAACAAGAAAAAGAAAATAATAATACGAAATGAACATCGTTGATAAATCCAAAGAGAATCCCAAAGAATTCTATAGTTACATTAGAGATAAAAAGGTTGTTAGGAATCACATTGGTCCACTATTATCTGCTGACGGTCAACTTGAATATTCAAATGAAGGAATGTATAATATCTTACACAATTATTTTAGCTCGGCATTCGTAAACGAAACACCTCAGATGAATTCCAAACTGAAACCTGTGAAAAGTCTAGGGTAAACTTACTCATTACGGTAAATATAACAACAACAAAAAACTAAAAGGTGTATAGATAAACTCAAAGTTAATGAAACACCAGGGCCTGACGGTTGGCACCCAAGAATCTTAAAGGAAATGGAAAATGAGATTGTTGTTCCATTAGAATATATTTTCAAGAAATCCATCATATCCGGAAATGTCCCAAGAGAATGAAAGCTAGCTAACGTTACTCCCATATTCAAATAAGGTGACAAAAAGAAACCAAATAACTATAGGCCTATAAGTTTGACTTCAATCGTAGGAAAATAATGGAAACTATCATCAAAGATGCTATCGAACATCATTTAGAAAGTAACTGTTTGATAAATGATAGCCAGCATGGTTTCAGACGTAAACGTTCTTGCGTGACTAACTTACTCGAATTCTACAACACACTTATCTCGAATTATGACAAAAGAAACAATATAGATTCAATATATCTAGACTTTGCAAAAGCTTTTGATACCGTCCCACACGAAAGACTACTTACTAAATTAGCTTTACACGGAATAAGTGGTAGCCTATTAAGTTGGACTAGTAATTAGTTGAATGGTCGAAACCAGAGAGTTGTTTTAAATGGAAAAACTTCTAGATGGAAAAATGTTACAAGTGGAGTTCCTCAAGGTTCCGTTCTTGGACCACTTCTATTCATAGTATATATAAATGATATAGACCATGGACTAAAATCTACGGTTTCCAAATTTGCTGATGATACAAAAATGTGCGTAATGGCAAATGCTCACTTTAACCAATTAGATATTCAAGAAGATTTAGATAAATTAAAACAATGGTCTGAAAAGTGGCTAATGAAATTTAACACAAATAAATACAAGGTAATGCACATAGGTAAAAATAACAGTAAGTACGATTACAAGTTATTTGGAAATTCGTTAACAAATGTGGATAGTGAAAAAGATCTCGGCGTTATTATCAGTAACGACCTCAAATCATCCAAGCAATGTATTTCAGCCTCTGAGAAAGCAAATAAGATTTTGGGACTGATTGCGCGATCTTTTGATTTCAAAAGTCCATCACTCATTAACAAGCTACATAAATCGTTAGTTCGTCCACATTTGGAATATGCTGTTTCCGTATGGTCACCAAATCTCATTAAAGACATTGACAGACTGGAAAAAGTACAACGGCGAGCCACAAAACTGATTCCAAATATAAACAATAAATCGACTAAAACATATGAATCTGTTTTCCCTAAAAAAGCGTAGACTCAGAGGTGACTTGATACAGGTCTTTAAAATTCTAAAGGGAATTGACAACATCAAAAGTGATAAAATTTTCACATTGAATGAGAATCAGGCAAGATACAATGGTCTCAAACTGTCCGGAAATAGATTCAATTTGGAAGTATGTAGAAACAACTTTGCCAACCGTGTAGTTAATGAATGGAATCAACTTCTTGCACAGATAATGCAATGTAGTTCAGTTCGAAGCTTTAAAAATCATTTAGATAAACACCTAAGCAAGATGCTGTAATGATTAATTATAATTTAGTTTATATTATTTGTTTTTGTTTTGTTATCATTTGTCTGTTTAATTTTTATTTATTATTAGTTATATGTCAATTTCCTCTAGAGGAAAGCTCTTCATAGAGAAACGATGACACTTTTATACTACGACTGTCCCTCCGTTATGCTGTCCCCCAACCCCTTGCTGCTGTCCTGTACCATTTCTCTAATTATTCATTTTATGCTGTGGGCGAATTCCCTGTGGTGGGGGAAAAGAATACTGCCACCAAGTATTTTCCACTTCGATCGTAAGAGGCGAGAAGAAAGGGACGGGGAGTGGGACAAGGCATCCTTCTCCTTGTAGCCCCACAGGGGACATTCCTAAACGATAAAATAAAGGCATACGAGTGTCTGGGAGTTTTCGGAACAGCACCCTAAGGTTTAGGTCTTTTAATGTGCGTGGATGTGGTACAGATGAGAGTAAAAGGGAAGAGATAGGTAGTATGTTTGTAAGAAGAAAGATGGATGTATTGGCTTTGAGTGAAACTAAGTTGAAAGGGAAGAGCGAGTGTAAGTTTGTGAGTGTAAGTGGGAGGTTATCAGGAGTAAAGAGAGGGCGAGGGAGGGAAGGGGTGGCTATTCTAGTAAGTGAAGAGATAGGTAAACGTGTAGTGGAGTGGAAGGAGGTTTCCTCAAGGATAATGTGGATGAAGGTGAAACTGGGAAAGGAGATGTGGATCTTTGTAAGTGCATATGGGCCTGGCAGTGAGAAGAGTGTAGAAGAGAAGCCTTTTGGATAGATTTAAATGAGTGCATAGAGGATTTAGTGAGAAATGTTAATGTAATAGTAATGGGAGATCTTAATGCTAGGGTAGGAAATGGTCCAATTGATGGAGTGGTTGGGAAATGTGAAGTTCCAGGAAAGAATCGTAGTGGAGAGTTAATGTTGGAAATGTGTCTAGAACGAGATTGATGATAGCAAATACAGTGTTTCGGAAGAAAGTCAAGCATAAGTACACATGGGAGAGAGTGGTGGATGGAAGGGTGGTAGATAGAGCGTTGATGGATTACGTAGTCGTAAATAGGACTATGATAAGAAGAGTTAAGGATGTACATATGGTAAGGGGGGGTGATATCAGATCATTTTTTGGGGGAAGGTAAGTTGAGAGTGGAGGATAGATGGAGAAAGAGGAAAGGGGCAAAAGGTAGGGAGGTGCTTAGAGTGAACTCTTTAAATGAAAAAGAGAAGGAGTACAAGAAGAAGCTGAAAAAGGAGTGGGAGGATGTGAAGGATAGAGTAGAGCTAGGTGTGGAGGAGGAATGGGGATGGTTCAAGGAGGGAGTCATAAAGTGTGCTAGGATGGTGTGTGGAACAAGAAGGACAGGAGGAAATAGAAGGAAGGGTAGTGAATGGTGGGATGAGGAAACAAAGAAGGTTGTAGAAGAGAAGAAGCGAGCTTTCACAGATTGGTTACAAAATAGGACGAGGGAGTCATATGAGAGGTACAAAGAAAAGAAAAGAGAAGTAACGCAAAAGGTAAAGGAGGCAAAGAGGAAAGCAGATGTGAAGTGGGGTAAGAGTATGACAAAAAAAATTGAAAGTAATAAAAAGATGTGTTGGAAAGAAATTAAGAGAGGAAGAGGAGGCAAATCAAGTAGAGAAGAAAAGGTAAAAGGTGCAGATGGAGAGATGATAATGGAAGAGAAGGCAGTAAAAGGAAGATGGGCAGAATATTTTAGGGAGATGCTAAATGTGAAAGGGGGATAGGGAGGGAAAGATATTTGCAGTGGGAAATGCTAAGAAAATGACTGTGATGAGTAAGGAAAATGGAGGAGAAATAAGGAAGGATGAAGTGAAGGCAGTTGTTAAGATGATGAAAGCAGGTAAGGCACCTGGTCTGGATGGGTGCCATGCAGAATGTCTAAAAAAAGGAGGTACAGTGATGGTGGACTGGCTGGTGAGGTTATTTAATGTTTGCTAGAGAGAAGGTAGAGTGCCGGAGGACTGGAGGAGTGCCTGTATAGTTCCAATTTACAATGGAAAAAGGGACAAGTGTGAATGTAGTAGTTTCAGAGGGACTAGCCTGTTAAGTGTAGTTGGGAAGGCTTATGGGAGGATCTTGATTGAGAGGATTAGGAGAGGAACAGAGGGAGTAATTGATGAGGAACAGTGTGGATTTAGAACGGGTAGAGGTTGTGTAGATCAGATCTTTGTGGTAAGACAAATATGTGAGAAAGCTATAGGAAAGGGGAAGGATTTTTTGGGGGCTTTTATGGATCTGGAAAAGGCTTACGATAGGGTAGACAGAAAGGCACTGTGGGAGATTATGCAGATATATGGGATAGCAGGAAAGCTTCTAGGAGCTATCAAGAGTTTTTATGAGAGTAGTAGAGCTTGTGTCAGGATTGGAAATGGAGAGAGTGAGTGGTTCGAGGTAAATGTGGGACTTCGTCAAGGATGCGTTATGTCGCCCTGGCTGTTCAACTTATACATGGATGGGGTAGTGCGAGAGATAAATGCAGGGGTAGTGGGTCAGGGATTGGAGATGGTTAAAGAAAATGGAGAAAAGTGGGAGGTGAGCCAACTGTTGTTTGCGGACGACACTGCGCTTGTGGCAGGATCGGAGGGGGGACTGAGGAAGTTGGTGACAGAGTTTGGGAGAGTATGTGATAGAAGAAAGCTAAATATAAATGTGGGTAAAAGTAAAGTGATGAGATGTACAAGGGGTGAAAGTGGCAGTAGACTGGAAGTGAGCATTAAGGGAGAGCGACTGGAGGAAGTGGATAGTTTTAGATGCTTGGGTGCAAATGTGGCAGGAAAAGGTGTAGTAAAAGTGGAGGTAGAATGTAGATTGAGAGAAGCGAGTAAATGCCTTGGTGGACTGAAGAGTGTAATGAGGAATAGACATTTGGGAATGGATGCTAAGAAGAGACTGTATGAAGGAGTGATTGTGCCAACAGCACTGTATGGGGCAGAAACATGGAACATAAGAGAGGAAGAGAGAAGGAGTTTGAATGTGTTTGAGATGAGGTGTCTGAGAAGTATGATGGGGGTTACTAGGCTAGATAGAGTGAGAAATGAGGAGGTGAGGAGAAGAACGGGGTTGGAAAGGGGGTTGGGAGATAGGGATGATGAGAGAGTATTAGGATGGTTTGGACACATGGAAAGAATGAGTGAAGAAAAACTAGTAAAAGAGGTATGGAAGGCAGATGTGGAGGGAGTGAACATGAGGGGACGTCCTAGGATGAGGTGGATGGATGGGATGAAGGGGGCTTTGGGGAAGAGGGGAATGTCTGTTGAGGAAGGACGGGAGAGGACAGAAGACAGGGGTTAATGGAGAATGGTTGTATATGGATGATGTTGTGATGCATGAGGTGGAATGGGCGGGGGGATGGGGGGTGAGGTAGTATGTGTGAGCAAAATTTGACGCAGCCCGAAGGGATTTCTCCCCGTCTTCTCCTTTTATGCATGGGGGGACGGAGAGGGGGGGGGGTTACCGATTTGATGAAGTGGCCTTGCTGTGGATGTGCTGTGTCTGGCAATACTGCTTCTGACCCAGGGCAGTGGACAAGGTGCAGGGATGACCCGTCATCCAGGAGATGCTAAGATGGGAGGGAGGGTGTGTGTGTATGGAGTGTATTCAGGGATGGAATGGGTGGGAATGATTTTATGCCTTTTCCTTTTTGGGTACCTTCCTTGTACGGGGGAAAAAGCCTTGGTATATGTATGTATCTATATATGTAAATTTATTATTATTTACTATTTACCTGTTTGTTTATTATTTAACTATACCTATGCATTTATTTATGTATTTTATTTGTTATTTACATTATTATACTTTTTATTTATTATTTTATTATCATTATAATTTTTTCGCACCCGACCTAGATACGGACCAAAAGGTCTGTTGTCGGCATACTCCTCCTCTGTAATCCTTTGTAATTCTTTGTAAATGGAAATAAACAAGACATAATATAATAAATCCATGACGTATCGCGGATCGTTTTGCATCTTCAGTTGGAATGAAGGAAAGTATGTCAACGGTGGGTATAAAAATTAATAATAGGTAAAACTTGGAGAGATCATTAATGACTCTCCTCTGCTTGGCTGGCGCTGTTTGGTTGATTCCTCATGCTATCCGATCGTCTAAGGCATGACATTTTGTCCTCTGCGGGGTGCTTGTTTTGATCCGGCGGCTTTATTTTTGTGAACAAATGTCTTCTATGTGTAGGCTTCATGCTGGGGAGGAGGGAGAAATCCTTCATTTGTATATTAAATATTTCAGACTCACAGCCTCCAAGATGGTCAGACGTTGGAGGTCCTTCTCCTCTGCGACGATTTCAGTATTATGTATCATGGTTTCCCTGTCGAGATGGCGTATGTGGTGGGTCCAATGGTGTTGTTTAGGTCTTCATTGTTGTAGGTGAAGGGTCATTCTTCTGGACAGGGTGGTAGTTGTCCTTCCCACGTAGGTAGATAGGGGCGTACAGTCCTCCTCTGGGCAAGTGAATTTGTACACTACGTGGGATTGACGTATTCCATGAGGTTTTGGGGCGGTGTGATTTCTCAGAATTAGAGAAGATGTTCTCTTGTTACTGTAATAAATGATGAGTGATAATTTGTCACGTTCTTTCGTGGGGGTCACATTTCTTTTAGTAATGTTTTTTTTATTATTTACTCATCATCTTTATATTTATTAGATATGTGGGACATATAGAATATGCTGTTTGTAGTTCCTTCATATTCTGTGGTAGTGTGATGAGGTTCTCGGTACCAGGTGTCAATAACTCTTCTGAGTGTAGATTGGACTTCATTGTTGGAGTATCCATTATTGATTAGAAGTTGGTGGACTCTGTCTATCTCCTTCTGGGTATCTGACAAAGAAGAGCAATGGCTAAGAGCTCTCCTAAAATGAGTGCTGATGGGGGCACTCACTTTCTCCGCTCATACATAGTCCGGGGTTGGTGTTCGTAACATACACGCAGGAAATATAACATAGACTTGTGTTAATAGAAGTTCCTAATGTCAATTGGAAATTTGCTTCTTCCCCTCTCTTTTCCTCAGAAATCTACTTTCCGAAAACTAGAAAGCTTACGAAAAAAATTAATGTCTAGTGAATTTGCTTTCGTTTTCAACAGAATATATAGATATATACATATGTATGTATATATATACATATATATATATATATATATATATATATATATATATATATATATATATATATATATATATATATCAAGGACTACTATTACACAGGACGTGCGCACCCAGATCCCTGGGTCCGCTAGCGGAGGCCAGTGTTTTCTTTGTAACCTAACATTTTATATTGGACAAATATATCAAAACTAGAAACCTAACATTGTATATAGGACAAATATATCAACTATTGACTTATTCAATGCAGTATAAGTTAATATAAACTTTTATAGTGAAATAAGAAACTATTTTTAAAGCCCTGTTCTGCTTTGAAATACCAATTTTAGCCGGACTTAACAAGTATTATTGTATGAGGTTAGTGAACACCAGGTTTGGCGATTTTTTTTTTTTTTTTTTTATCTTTAGAAAGATCGATTTTTTTAAATCTGATTCATTTAATTTAAATAGATTTTTTTATAGATTTTAAATATTGTGGGATTGCTATCTGATATACGATCTGATTGCTAAAGGACATTTTTAACATATCAATATAAGGAGCAGTGTTATATAGACTTGCCAAAAATATACAAGGAACGGTATAAGCCGTATGTGAGGACGGTATGCTCAGGTTCACTCGATTCCTCCAAGAGTTTTCTCATATTGGTGACATTTGCAGCATTGTCTGTCACAACACTTCCAATAAGACAACCAAAATCTTGTTCAGCCTTCTTGATCGAACTTTGTACAAGTTGTAGAAGATATTCAGCAGTGTAAGGTTTCCCTGGTGTGTCTATTGTGTCAACTAAATAAATCTGACCAGTGGATGTTGTTAGAGTGACACATATTATGGGCTCATTATGGATGTTAGACCACCCATCAATTGAAAGATATATAGTTTCATTATTCAGGTCATCTGCACACTTTTTATATTCCTTTTTCATACACAAGATCCAAGAACTTATCAGCAATATCTTTTCTGGATGGAGGAATATAACCTGGCCTCAGGTTCTGAACCATCGTGAGAAACTGAGGATGCTGAACAAGACAAAATGGTGAATTTGTAGCAAATATAATTCTTGCAACTTCTTTGTCGATTTTTTTCTTTTGAGAGGCTGAAGTTTTTATGATAAATCGGTCCAGAGATGTTGATGACTTTCTTTTGGATGAAAATGATTTAGCAGAAGTGGCGCTTGTGGAGGAGTCTGATAGTGACCTTTTTAATGGTGGAGTCAGGTTTGCAGATAATTCAAGTGGAGCCGATGATGAAGGGATTGAAGCTGTTGATACAGATCCTGAAATGGAAACAGAAAATTTTAGCATATTGCATAATTTATAAATGAACAAATAAATGAATGAATACAGTGTAATTTAGGGTACTTTTGAGTACAGTATTTATTTTGTTAGATAATGATCATATTCACACAAACCACTAAATTATTTGGAAATAATTAACAGGATATGAAATAGGTGGGTTTGGAATTCAGCCCACACAGGATTCAGTCCACTTTTAAATTCACTAAAAATAATGGGTTACTTGGGTTATGTTAGGCTAAATCCCTTTGGACTGAATCCCACGTGGGATGAATTCCAATAAAACCTATGAAATATATTACACAATGTTGAATGAAATGAATAACAATCATCTAGGCCCCAAAGTTGAGTGGATACAGTTATTATAGTGATATAGTCATTACCCAAATTTAGAAGTAATGAAGTTGAAGTATCATCTCTTTAGGCCTTCACATTTTTATTGCACATGCTCTCCATTGTTTACCAAATTTATATAGTTGCGTATGAAAAGGGAGAAATGCACACAATATGAGTAAAATTATTTACCTGGGTCATCAATTTCTTCTTCGGTATGCTGTGGCTGACCTTGGCATTTATCTCTGTGAGATTTTAATCTTGACACAATGCCCTATAGTTCCTGGCTGTAGTCTTTGCATTTAGCTCGGTATCCTTTGCCAGATGTTGCTGGTAGTTTTTCAAAATAATTCCAGACAGGATAATTTTTTCTGTCTGAAGGTACCCCTCTACCAGGTCCAGAAGACATCCTTCCTGGTTAATTCCAAAGCAGCAACTGACTCAGTGAATAGCTGTTTACCTAGAACAAGTTTCGACAAGAATCTTGTTGAAACTTGTTGTGGGCTGCACAGTGATATATACTACATGTATGCTTACACCGTTTCTTGTATACTTGTGGCAAGTCTATATACCCCTCCTCCTTATATTGATATGCTAAAAATGTCCTTAAGCAATCAGATCGCATATCAGATAGCAATCCCACAATATTTAAAATCTATAAAAAATATATATATTTAAATCGAATAAATCTGATTTAAATAAAAATATATATATTTTTAAAAAGATAAAATAGACAAATAAATAAATAAAAATAAATCGCCAACCCTGGTGTCCACAAACCTCATACAATAATACCTGTTAAGTCCGGCTAAAATTGGCATTTCAAAACATAACAAAGCCTTAAAAATAGTTTCTTATATCACTATAAAAGTTTAAATAACTTATACTGCATTGAGTAAGTCAATAGTTGATAAATTTGCCCTACATACAATGTTAGGTTTTCAGTATTGATATATTTGTCCAATATAAAATGTTAGGTTACAAAGAAAGCACTGGCCTCCGCTAGCGGACCCAGGGATCTGGGTGCGCACGTCCTGTGTAATAGTAGTCCTTCATATATATACATACATATATATATATATATATATATATATATATATATACATATATATATGTATATATACAGTATATGTATATATACAGTATATGTACATACACACACATACATACATACATACATACATACTTATCATACATATATATATATATATATATATATATATATATATATATATATATATGTATGTATGTATACATGTACGTATGTATGTAATTCAGCATGTAAAAGAGCCCACAAGATATGGAAACTTACTAGGTCAATTGATCACTAGCCGCGAAAGTATGGTAACTGATGTAGAAGTCGGTGAATCTGTTGCAAATAGCGATCACAGCTTAGATTCAAACTCCTAAACAATCTTAGAATAGATACATGTGTTTCTAAAATACCCGATTTCAGTAAAGCTCAGTTCATAGGACTGCGTCAGGAGCTTCAGCTTACAGATTGGGAGGCAAAATTAAACGAAATACCTGTAGATCAGATGTGGGAAATATTTCAAAATACGCTCACTAAGATGATTCAAACTTACATTCCTTTTAAGGACAGATGTCCCCCAAATCAGGCTCGCCCAAAGTGGCTCGACAAAGAAACTGAAAAAAGTATTGCTAAAAAGAGACAGGCTTATAAGAAATATAAGTGCTCGGGTGCATCTAATGACTATGAAAGTTATGTATCAATACAGAGAGATTTAAAAAAGACAATAAGAAAAAAAATACGACAATACGAAATGAACATCGCTGATAAATCCAAAGAGAATCCCAAAGAATTCTATAGTTACATTAGAGATAAAAAGGTTGTTAGGAATCACATTGGTCCACTATTATCTGCTGACGGTCAACTTGAATATTCAAATGAAGGAATGTGTAATATCTTAAACAATTATTTTAGCTCGGCATTCGTAAACGAAACACCTCAAAGTGAATTCCAAACTGACACCTGTGAAAAGTCTAGGGTAAACTTACTCACTACGGTAAATATAACAAAAGAAAAAATTAAAAGGTGTATAGACAAACTCAAAGTTAATAAAACACCAGGGCCTG
The DNA here is from genome assembly GCF_046742065.1 of Oratosquilla oratoria. Classification (NCBI taxonomy): domain Eukaryota; kingdom Metazoa; phylum Arthropoda; class Malacostraca; order Stomatopoda; family Squillidae; genus Oratosquilla; species Oratosquilla oratoria. The sequence goes on from NC_134813.1 coordinate 6,229,718, forward strand.
ATGGTTGGCATCCAAGAATCTTAAAGGAAATGAAAAATGAGATTGTTGTTCCATTAGAAATTATTTTCTAGAAATCCATCATATCCGGAGATGTCCCAAGAGAATGGAAGCTAGCTAACGTTACTCCCATATTCAAAAAAGATGACAAAAAGAAACCAAATAACTATAGGCCTATAAGTTTGACTTCAATCGTAGGAAAAATAATGGAAACTATCATCAGAGTTGCTATCGAACATATTTTAGAAAGTAACCGTTTGATAAATGATAGTCAGCATGGTTTCAGACGGAAACGTTCTTGCGTGACTAACTTACTCGAATTCTACAACACACTTATCTCGAATTATGACAAAAGAAACAATATAGATTCAATATATCTAGACTTTGCAAAAGCTTTTGATACCGTCCCACACGAAAGACTACTTACTAAATTAGCTTTACACGGAATAAGTGGTAGCCTATTAGGTTGGACTAGTAATTGGTTGAATGGTCGAAAACAGAGAGTTGTTTTAAATGGAAAAACTTCTGGATGGAAAAATGTTACAAGTGGAGTTCCTCAAGGTTCCGTTCTTGGACCACTTCTATTCATAGTATATATAAATGATATAGACCATGGACTAAAATCTACTGTTTCCAAATTTGCTGATGATACAAAAATATGCGGAATGGCAAATGATCACTTAAACCAATTAGATATTCAAGAAGATTTAGATAAATTACAGCAATGGTCTGAAAAGTGGCTAATAAAATTTAACACAAGTAAATGCAAGGTAATGCACATAGGTAAAAGTAACAGCAAGTACGATTACAAGTTATTTGGAAATTCGTTAACAAAAGTGGATAGTGAAAAAGATCTCGGCGCAATTATCAGTAACGACCTGGCTCTAGTCAATCGTTTTGCTCTACTGGAGGATGAAGTGGCTGAAAACCAGGAGTTCTTGGTGGTTGGGGACTCCATGGTTCGAGGCTATGACGACATCCTGCAGCGAAAGACTAAGCGACGCTGCAAGCTTGTATGTCAACCGGGCCGTGGGATCGTTGATTGTACCCGGTCCATCAGGGAGCAAGGACGGAAGAACACGGTTACGATTGTTCATACGGGAAGTAACGATGTAGGCAGGGTGAGATCAGAGGAGCTTGTTCGGAATTACAAGGTCCTCCTTCAGGAGATGAAGAAACGTGGGAGCCGTCACGTAGTCTGTGGGATCCTCCCGAGGATCTACGCAGGTTCGTGTTGGAACAGTAGAGCCATAGGGATCAATGATAGGATATCGCAGTTGTGCACACAATTGGGACACCACTTTCTTGATCCTTGGTATCTCTTTTCTAGGCGCCATGACCTTTACGCTTCTGATGGGATCCACCTTACCCGCAGAGGCAAAGATGTTCTTACAAACCTCATTGTGGGAGTTTGTAATGAACTAGCTCCTTTTTTAGGGTAGAAGGCCAAAGGGAAGGGGAAATAGAATGTACTTGGGAAAACAGTGTGGAGTATAGCATTAATGTAGAACAATGTACCAGTATAGGACAAAATATAATTTTAGGATTTAATGTCGCTAGAGGACGAAATGTCACATTAGGATATAATGTCATAGGCCAAAATGTCGCAATGGGATGTAATGACAGTGGAGGACAAAAGATCACGATGGGAAGTAATGATAGTGGAGAACAAAATATCACGATAGGATGTAATGATAATGGAGGAGAAAATATCACGGTAGGATATAATGTCATTAAAGGCCAAAATGTAATTTTAGGAAGGGATACCGGACAGAATGTCAATGAAGGCCAAAATATCATGATAGGATGTAATGTCGCTAGAGGACGATATGACACATTAGGATGTAATGTCATAGGACAAAATGTCACAATGGGATGTAATGACAGTGGAGGACAAAAGATCACGATGGGAAATAATGATAGTGGAGAACAAAATATCACGATAGGATGTAATGATAATGGAGGAGAAAATATCACGGTAGGATATAATGTCAGTGAAGGACAAAATATAATTTTAGGAAGAGATACCGGACAGAATGTCAATGAAGGCCAAAATATCAAGATAGGATGTAATGACAGTGGAAGACAAAAGATCACGATGGGATGTAATTATAGTGGAGGAAAAAATATCACGGTAGGATATAATGTCACTGGAGGACAAAATATAATTTTAGAAAGGGATGCCGGACATAATGTCACTGAACGATGGGAGGCCGGCGTGAATCACGGTGACGTAGGGGGACAAAATGTACAAAATAGATCGGATGACCGTAATCGACCAGATGTCCGTGATGGGGGAAATTTTAATTTTGATAGGAGAAATGTTAATGAGGCATAGAATGTCAATGAAGGACCAAATAATAATAATATAGAGCAAGGCATAAATAAAAAACAAAATGATAATATAAGACATGATATTGAAACTCAAAATGTGTCAAAAAGAAATAATCACGAGTTTCTTAAAACTATGTACTTTAATGCTCGTAGTATTAGGAACAAATTTCAAGAAATACAGGCGTATGTCAAAAGCGAAAATCTCGATATGATAGGAATAACTGAGACATGGTTAAATGGTACAGAGTTCGAAGCTGAATTTAATATTGCGGGATTTAAACACTTTCATCAGGATAGAAACCACAAGAAAGGTGGGGGTGTTCTATTGTACGTTAAAAACAATGTTCATGCTTGTATTTTAGAGAAAGTGAAACAGGATGCATATGACAGTTTGTGGGTTGAGTTAACCCTAACAAATGGACAAAAAATGAATATAGGTGTAATATATAGGCCAAAGACATTATCATTAGCAGACGACAAACTGTTATTTCAAGAGCTGTCTAGTTTCTGCAACCGGGATTTATTGATAATGGGTGATTTCAATTTTACTGACATTGATTGGATGACCCTTGAACATGGCCATATAGGTAGTCGCTTGATTGATTTTCTTGGTGACAATTACTTAATTCAGCATGTAAAAGAGCCCACAAGATATGGAAACTTGCTCGATTTATTGATCACTAGCCGCGAAAGCATGGTAACTGATGTAGAAGTCGGTGAATCTGTTGCAAATAGCGATCACAATTTAGTCAGATTCAAACTCCTAAACAATTTTAGAATAGATACTTGTGCTTCTAAAATACCCGATTTCAGTAAAGCTCAGTTCATAGAACTACGTCAGGAGCTTCAGCTTACAGATTGGGAGGCAAAATTAAACGAAAGGCCTGTAGATCAGATGTGGGAAATATTTCAAAATACGCTCACTAAGATGATTCAAACTTACATTCCTTTTAAGGACAGACGTCCCCCAAATCAGGCTCGCCCAAAGTGGCTCGACAAAGAAACTGAAAAAAGTATTGCTAAAAAGAGACAGGCTTATAAGAAATATAAGTGCTCGGGTGCATCTAATGACTATGAAAGTTATGTATCAATACAGAGAGATTTAAAAAAGACAATAAGAAAAAAAATACGACAATACGAAATGAACATCGCTGATAAATCCAAAGAGAATCCCAAAGAATTCTATAGTTACATTAGAGATAAAAAGGTTGTTAGGAATCACATTGGTCCACTATTATCTGCTGACGGTCAACTTGAATATTCAAATGAAGGAATGTGTAATATCTTAAACAATTATTTTAGCTCGGTATTCGTAAACGAAACACCTCAAAGTAAATTCCAAACTGAAACCTGTGAAAAGTCTGGGGTAAACTTACTCACTACGGTAAATATAGCAAAAGAAAAAATTAAAAGGTGTATAGACAAACTCAAAGTTAATAAAACACCAGGGCCTGACGGTTGGCATCCAAGAATCTTAAAGGAAATGAAAAATGAGATTGTTGTTCCATTAGAAATTATTTTCAAGAAATCCATCATATCCGGAGATGTCCCAAGAGAATGGAAGCTAGCTAACGTTACTCCCATATTCAAAAAAGGTGACAAAAAGAAACCAAATAACTATAGGCCTATAAGTTTGACTTCGATCGTAGGAAAAATAATGGAAACTATCATCAGAGATGATATCGAATATCATTTAGAAAGTAACCGTTTGATAAATGATAGCCAGCATGGTTTCAGACGGAAACGTTCTTGCGTGACTAACTTACTCGAATTCTAAAACACACTCATCTCCAATTATGACAAAAGAAACCATATAGATTTAATATATCTAGACTTTGTAAAAGCTTTTGATACCGTCCCACACGAAAGACTACTTACTAAATTAGCTTTGCATGGAATAAGTGGTAGCCTATTAGGTTGGACTAGTAATTGGTTGAAAGGTCGAAAACAGAGAGTTGTTTTAAATGGAAAAACTTCTGGATGGAAAAGTGTTGCAAGTGGAGTTCCTCAGGGTTCCGTTCTTGGGCCACTTCTATTCATAGTATATATAAATGATATAGACCATGGACTAAAATCTACTGTTTCCAAATTTGCTGATGATACAAAACTGTGCGGAGTGGCAAATGATCACTTAAACCAATTAGATATTCAAGAAGATTTAGATCAATTACAGCAATGGTCTGAAAAGTGGCTAATGAAATTTAACACAAGTAAATGCAAGGTAATGCACATAGGTAAAAATAACAGTAAGTACGATTACAAGTTATTTGGAAATTCGTTAACAAAAGTGGATAGTGAAAAAGATCTCGGCGTAATTATCAGTAACGACCTCAAATCATCCACGCAGTGTATTTCAGCCTCTGAGAAAGCAAATAAGATTCTGGGATTGATTGCGCGATCATTTGATTTCAAAAGTCCATCACTCATTAACAAGCTATATAAATCGTTAGTTCGTCCACATTTGGAATATGCTGTTTCCGTATGGTCACCGAATCTCATTAAAGACATTGACAGACTGGAAAAAGTACAACGGCGAGCCACAAAACTGATTCCAAATATCAAAAATAAATCATACGAAAGTCGACTTAAGCACATGAATCTGTTTTCCCTAAAATAGCGTAGACTCAGAAGTGACTTGATACAGGTCTTTAAAATTTTAAAGGGAATTGACAACATCAAAAGTGACCAAATTTTCACATTGAATGAGAATCAGACAAGAAACAATGGTCTCAAACTGTCCGGAAATAGATTCAATTTGGAAGTATGTAGAAACAACTTTGCCAACCGTGTAGTTAATGAATGGAATAAACTTCCTGCACAGGTAGTGCAATGTAGTTCAGTTCGAAGCTTTAAGAATCATTTAGATAAATACCTAAGTAAGATGCTGTAATGATTATAATTTATCTTATATTATTTGTTTTTGTTTTGTTATAATTTGTCTGTCTGATTTTCATTTATCATTAGTTATATGTCAATTTATAATCATTTACTATTTACCTTTTTGTTTGTTATTCAATTATACCTATGCATTTATTTATGTATTTTATTTATTTTTACATTATTATAGTTTTAATTTATTATTAATATGATTTTTTTTTTTTTTTGCATCCGACCTAGATATGGATCAAAAGGTCTCCTGTCGGCATGCTCCGCCTTTGTAATCCTTTGTAAAATCATCCAAGCAGTGTATTTCAGCCTCTGAGAAAGCAAATAAGTTTCTAGGACTGATTGCGCGATCTTTTGATTTCAAAAGTCCACCACTCATTAACAAGCTATATAAATCGTTCGTTCGTCCACATTTGGAATATGCTGTTTCCGTATGGTCACCGAATCTCATTAAAGACATTGACAGACTGGAAAAAGTACAACGGCGAGCCACAAAACTGATTCCAAATATAAACAATAAATCATACGAAAATCTACTAAAACATGAATCTGTTTTCCCTAAAAAAGCGTAGACTCAGAGGTGACTTGATACTGGTTTTTAAGATTTTAAAGGGAATTGAAAACATCAAAATAACAAAATTTTCACATTGAATGAGAATCAGACAAGAAACAATGGTCTCAAACTATCCGGAAATAGATTCAATTTGAAAGTGGGTAGAAACAACTTTGCCAACCGTGTAGTTAATGAATGAAATAAACTTCCTGCACAGGTAGTGCAATGTAGTTCATTTAGATAAACACCTAAGCAAGATGCTGTAATGATTATTATTTATTTTATATTATTTGTTTTATGTTTTGTTATTATTTGTCTGATTTTCATTTATTTTTAGTTATGTCATACATACATACATACATACATATACCAAGTCTTTTTCCCCCTTTCAAGGGAGGTAGCCAAAAAGGGATAGGCATAAAAACACTCCCACCCATTTCATCCCTAAATACACTCCACACCCCTCCCACCCTCCCTCTCATCTGAGCACCTCCTGGATGACGGGTCATCCCTGCACCCTGCCCACCACCCTGGGTCAGAAGCAGTGTCGCAAGACACAGCACATCCACAGCAAGGCCGCTTCATTTAATCGGCGACCCCCCCTCTCCGTCCCCCCTTGCATATAAGGAGAGGACGGGGAGAAATCCCTTCGGGCTGCGTCACAACTTACTCACACATATTACCCCCCCGCCCATTCCTCCTCATGTAATCACAACATCATCCATATACAACCATTCTCCACTCACCTCATCCTAGTTATGTCAATCTATTAATATTTACTATATATCTGTTTGTTTATTATTTAACTATACCTATGCATTTATTTGTGTATTTTATTTGTTATTTACATTATCATGGTTTATATTTGATATTTTCTTATTATGATTTTTTTCGCATCCGACCTAGATATGGACCAAAAGGTCCCCTGTCCGCCCTTGTAATCCTTTGTATGTATGTATGTTTGTTTGTATGTATGTATGTATGTATGTATGTATGTATGTATGTATGTATGTATGTATGTATGTATGTATGTATGTATGTATGTATGTATGTATGTATGTATGTATGTATGTATGTATGTATGTATGTATGTATGTATGTACTGTATGTACGTATGTATGTATGTATGTATGTATGCATGCATGTATGCATGTATGTATGTATGTATGTATGTATGTATGTATGTATGTATGTATGTATGTATGTATATATGTATGTATGTATGTATGTATGTATGTATGTATGTATGTATGTATGTATGTATGTATGTATGTATGTATGTATGTATGTATGTATGTATGTATGTATGTATGTATGTATGTATGTATGTATGTATGTATGTATGTATGTATGTATGTATGGTATGTATGTATGTATGTACATACAACTGCCTTCACTTCATCCTTCCTTATTTCTCCTCTATTTTCCTCACTCATCACTCTCATTTTCTTAGCATTTCCCACTGCAATTATTTTTCCCTCCCTATCCTCCTTTACATATAGCAACTCCCTAAAATATTTTACCCATCTTCTCCTTACTGCCTTCTCTTCCATTATCATCTCTCCATCTGCACCTTTTACCTTTTCTTCTCTACTTGATTCGCCTCTTCTTCCTTTCTTAATTTCTTTCTAAAACATCTTTTTATTACTTTCAAAATTTTCTGTCATACTCTTACCCCACTTCACATCTGCTCTACTCTTTGCCTCCTTTACCTTTTGCTTTACTTCTCTTTTCTTTTATTCGTACCTCTCATATGACTCCCTCGTCCTATTTTGTAACCAATCTGTGAAAGCTTGCTTCTTCTCTTCTACAACCTTCTTTGTTTCCTCATCCACCATTCACTACCCTTCCTTCTATTTCCTCCTGTCCTTCTTGTTCCACACATCATCCTAGCACACTTTGTGACTCCTTCCTTGAACCATCCCCATTCCTCCTCCACACCTAGCTCTACTCTATCCTTCACATCCTCCCACTCCTTTTTCAGCTTCTTCTTGTACTCCTTCTCTTTTTCTTTTTCATTTAAAGAGTTCACTCTAAGCACTTCCCTACCTTTTGCCCCTTTCCTCTTTCTCCATCTATCTTCCACTCTCAACTTACCTTCCACCAAAAAATGATCTGATATCACCCCCCCTCTCCCCTTAGCACATGTACATCCTGAACTCTTCCTATCATAGTCCTATTTACGACTACATAATCCATCAACGCTCTATCTGCCACCCTTCCATCCACCACTCTCTCCCATGTGTACTTATGCTTGACTTTCTTCCGAAACACTGTATTTGCTATCATCAACTCTCTTTCTAGAGACATTTCCACCATCAACTCTCCACTGCGATTCTTTCCTGGAACTCCACATTTCCCAACCACTCCATCAATTGGACCATTTCTTACCCTAGCATTAAGGTCTCTCATTACTATTACGTTGACATTTCTCCCTAAATCCTCTATGCACTCATTTAAATCTATCCAAAAAGCTTCTCTTCTACACTCTTCTCACTGCCAAGCCCATATGCACTTACAAAGACCCACATCTCCTTTCCCAGTTTCACCTTCATCCACATTATCCTTGAGGAAACCTCCTTCCACCCCACTACACATTTACCTATCTCTTCACTTAGTAGAATAGCCACCCCTTTCCTCCCTCGCCCTCTCTTCACTCCTGATAACCTCCCACTTACACTCACAAACTTTCACTCACCCTTCCCTTTCAACTTAGTTTCACTCAAAGCCAATACATCCATCTTTCTTCCTACAAACATGCTACCTATCTCTTCCCTTTTACTCTCATCTGTACCATATCCACGCACATTAAAAGACCCAAACCTTAGGGTGCTGTTCCGAAAACTCCCAGGCTCTCTTATGCCTTTACTTTTTCGTTTAGGAATATCCCCTGTGAGGCTATAAGGAGAAGGATGCCTAGTCCCATTCCCCGTCCCTTTCTTCTCGCCTCTTACGATCGAAGTGGAAATACTTGGTGGCAGTATTCTTTTCCCCCACCACAGGGAATCCCCTCACAGCAGAAAAGGAATATTCAGGGAAATGGTACAGGACAGCAACAAGGGGTTGGGGGACAGCATAACGGAGGGACAGTCGTAGTATAAAAGTG
>NC_134813.1:6243593-6246093 GCF_046742065.1 Oratosquilla oratoria
TCATTACATTTATTATCATTCTTATTTTTATTTTAATTATTTCTTTGGGTTTCTTTTTCAACCTACATAAGAGACCTTTTGGATATTTGAGTTTAATGAAAGTCTCAGTAATATGTTGTAATTCAGGATCTAGAAATTCTTTACTGCACATACGAAATGCTCTGGGGAAGAAACCTATTATAATACCTGTTTTAGTTCTGTCATCATGTCCTGAGTAGAAGTGTATATAGTCTTCTTTATTGGTGGGTTTCCGGTATACTGAAAATGAAGTGGTTACCCAATATAATGATACTAAAGAATTAAATATGTTAGAAGCTATGTATATTAGGGAATAGGCTCCTACCATTATCATTCTGTCTAATATGGTAACAGCCATTGCCTTATTCAAAGCTGTTCAAGACATGTGAGAACTAACCCTACCAATAGAGGAATTGTGTCCACCCCTCTTGCATTGCCCACTGCCCCGATTCCACCTCCCCCACCCATGAGAAGATCATCTCTGGCCAGGTCGGCGGTCCACATACTAATGTAAATCTTTCCATGTTACCTTTGAACTTGTTTATAAGGTATATGCAAACGGGAAGACTTGTTCATTCTATGAAAAATTTGTTGTTCTGTGCCTGCTTGATTGTGTTGATTTATGATTTACTATTTGTAGAATGACTCCTTGAAGCTGAAACGTCAACTTGTGTGTAACTAAAAATGAATAACTTTGGACAGCTTGTTTATGCTCACCCTCCCAAAGTCAGAACTATAGTGAGAAGAATTAAAAACATCAGAAAGAAAATTAATAATGGTGATAATATATATATATATATATATATATATATATACATATATATATATGTATACATATATATATATATATATATATATATATATATATATATATATATATACATATATGGAGGTGAGGTGGCAAAATGAAAGTATGGAGCTTTATTTAGAACCAGACGTTTCGACCTCTTGGGCCTTCCTCAGTGGACTGAAAACAGAATAAAAATCAAAGTCCGTCAACAGCTTACATGGTGATCTGACGACCCTGCGTGACCTCACCACGGTCACGTTGTCCTCCCACACTCGCCGACCGTGGACATAAACCCCTTACGATAATCATGTAATGGGAAAACATAAACGAAATTGAACAATTCGCAAGTACGATACACAACAATAACTGTACGATGCTGCAACGCAGTACGTATATATAATATACATGATGGTACCATACCATGACACGGGTGCGCTTGATAGTGCTTATCCGTGTGCAAGTACAAGTGTGCGTGCACATAGCTTATGTGTGCTTGTGTGTGTACCGTGTGTGGGTGAGCGTGAGAGCGCCTATATTTATATGAGTGTTTTGCGTAAGAATACGTTTGTGCGACTATTTTAAATTTTCTATCTGTGAGTATTCTGCGTTTATTGACAAAAGAAAACGTATCTATTTGAATACATAAGTGTAGATATCCAATTATCTACATCTCATATATTTGTTTTCTTCGTTATCCCTCTACATAGCAAATTAAAGTATATTTATATACAATGACAATAAAAAATTAATATACAATAAAATTTATGATAATTATGTAATGGGAAAACATTATACACAATTCAACAAATCTCAAGTACGAAACAAAACAATAACTGTACGATGCTACAACGAAGTACATTTATATAATGGACATAATGGTACCATACCTTCACTCGGGTGCGCTTGATGGTGCTTATCCGTGTACAAGTACAAGTGTGCATGGACATAGCTTATGTGTACTTGTGTGTGTATCGTGTGTGGGTGAGCGTGAAAGTGCTTGTGCATGTGCCTATATTTATAGAAGTGTTTTGCGTAAGTACACCTGTTTGCACGACTATGTGAATATTTCTATCTTTGAGTGTTCTGCGTCCATTGACAAAAGAAAACGTATCTATATATGTGTAGGTACTCAGTGTTCTACATCCCACATTTTTGTTTTCTTTATTATCCCTCTACATGACAAGTAAAAGTATATATATATATATATATATATATATATATATATATATATATATATATATATATATATATATATATATATATATATATATATACACTATATGGTATACATTTCTTGCCTCTCACTAAATCTAATTTGTTATATTTCCTGTTACTAATAGATTTTTTAAGCGTATTTGTTGATCATTTATACCTAGTAGCATGGCGATTCTGACTATGGCTGTTATCTCATAACATAATATAAGCTATAGATATATTGCTTTGATTTTTGTTTGTAAGGTCCATAAGGGGCCCCAAAGCATGCAATCACGTGCTAAGTTGTCTTATGGATATTCTAACACCCTTTTATCTCTGGAATGAAGGCGTCTGGGTATAAAAAGAGGATGAAATGAGAACATGAGTTAAAGAAGAGTCGAGAATTAGTATATGGGCAATCTGATGAGATGAGTGAAATAGAAGAGGCAAGAGCGAAGTTGGCAGACTTAAATTGAAGAAAATGGGCGGAGTAAATAC